>NC_084624.1:11301729-11419229 GCF_033978795.1 Nerophis ophidion | reverse complement strand
ATGGTTTATTTGAGTACTGAATACAAAAATAATCGAACTAAGGGCGCTCACAAAGAGGTACAGAAACTTGGCTACAAAAATACAAACAGGAAAACAAAACACCTGCTCTGTGGCATGAAAGACGATAAACTATAAACTTAAACTTGCACTGTGGCAGAACTATGAACAACTAAAACAAAAACACTTACTGTGACCGAAACAAGGGGCATGGATAGCAGGTATTCGTCCCCCTCTACCTCAAGGAACTGCTCACCCCCAAATCCTCCACACGACAATCTCCGCTCCATACAGGCTAACCTCCTCCAACCTCCACGGACAAAGCTTTGAACAATGGGAGACCCGGGCTTTCTGCTCCGCTGCTCCCAGTCTGTGGAACGCTCTCCCTGACCACCTGAGGGCACCTCAGACTGTGGATGCTTTTAAAAAAGGCTTAAAAACCCATCTTTTTAAAAAAGCCTTTCTATAGACATGCATGCTGGTTGTAGCTTTTGGGTTGTTTCTAGTTTTATATTTTATTTATTTTTATTACAGTCCTGGGTTCAAATCCAGGCTCGGGATCTTTCTGTGTGGAGTTTGCATGATCTCCCCGTGAATGCGTGGGTTCCCTCCGGGTACTCCGGCTTCCTCCCAATTCCAAAAACATGCACCTGGGGATAGGTCGATTGGCAACACTAAATTGGCCCTAGTGTGTGAATCTGAGTGTGAATGTTGTCTGTCTATCTGTGTTGGCCCTGCGATGAGGTGGCGACTTGTCCAGGGTGTACCCCGCCTTCCGCCCGATTGTAGCTGAGATATGCGCCAGCGCCCCCCGCAACCCCACAAGGGAATAAGCGGTAGAAAATGGATGGATGGATTACTATTTTTTACACTGTGGCACTTTGAGGTTGTTTGCTCAACGAAAGTGCTTTTTACAAATAAAATCTATTATTATTATTATTATTATTAGCAGGTATTCGTGAAGGCATGAAGCAGAATGCAAATAGCAATGAAATCAAAGTCCCCAGACTGATGAACAGAAAGAAAATTACTTAAATACTGGCTGTGATAATCAGGAACAGGTGCGGGACTGAGGGCAGGGGCGTGACGAGGTGGGAAGTAATGCGTTGGCATGGAAACAAACAAAACCAGGAAGTGCAAAACGTGACTGAATGTCCAAAATCAAAACATAACATGACAAAACAAAACATGATCCATAGGTGTGACAACAACAAACAAGCGCAGGGTGTTTCCCCTTTAATGGAACTGAATGTGGCGCGCCACACCTTGAAAATAAAGTTGTTTTTTTAGTTGAAAACAAATTAAATATATTGTAGCCCCCAGAGGAAATCAAAGTCCGACGCTATTTGTAACTTTTATTACCAATCTTATGATAACAAACGGCATAATTCCAACAGGTTTTTACCTCCCATGCAAACTAGAGATGTCCGATAATATCAGACGATAAATGCTTTAAAAGGTAATATCGGAAATTATCGGTATTGGTTTCAAAAAGTAAAATGTATGACTTTTTAAAACGCAGCTGTACGGAGTGGTACACGGACGTAAGGAGAAGTACAGACCAGTTGCGTCTTCCAGTCATACTTGCCAACCCTCCCGATTTTCCCCGGAGACTCCCATATTTCAGTGCCCCCTCCCGGGGCAACCATTCTCCTGAATTTCCACCCAGACAACAATATTGGGGCCGTGCCTTAAAGGCATTGCCTTTGCGTGTCGTCCCAGTCACATTATATCTATGGCTTTTCACACAAACAAGTGAATGCAACGCGTACTTGGTCAAAAGCCATACAGGTCACACTGAGGGTGGCGGTATAAACAACTTTAACAGTGTTACAAATATGCGCCGCACACCAAACAGGAATGACAAACACATTTTGGGAGAACATCCGCACCTTAACACAAAATAAACAAAACAGAACAAATACCCAGAACCCCTTGCAGCACTAACTCTTCCGGGACGCGACAATAGACACCCCCCCTACCCTATCCTGGGTTCAAACCCGGGCTCGGGATCTTTCTGTGTGGAGTTTGCATGTTCTCCCGGTGACTGCGTGGGTTCCCTCCGGGTACTCCGGCTTCCTCCCACTTCCAAAAACATGCACCTGGGGATAGGTTGATTGGCAACACTAAATTGGCCCTGGTATGTGAATGTGAGTGTGAATGTTGTCTGTCTATCTGTGTTGGCCCTGCAACGAGGTGGCGACTTGTCCAGGGTGTACCTCGCTTTCTGCCGGATTGTAGCTGAGATAGGCACCAGCGCCCCCCGCGACCCCAAAGGGAATAAGTGGTAGAAAATGGATATATATATATATATATATATATATATATATATATATATATGTGTGTGTGTGTGTTAATACTACATCATAAGAACATTTGTTTTGGTATGTATGTATACCGTATTTTTCCGATTATAAGTCGCTCCGGAGTATACGTCGCACCGGCCGAAAATGCATACCGGTAATAAAGAAGGAAAAAAAGCATATACGTCGTACTTTTGGGGGGAAATGTATTTGATAAAACCCAACACCAAGAATAGACATTTGAAAGGCAATTTAAAATAAATAAAGAATAGTGAACAACAGGCTGAATAAGTGTATGTTATATGAGGCATAAATAACCAACTGAGAAGGTGCCTGCTATGTTAACCTAACATATTATGGTAAGAGTCATTCAAATAACTATAACATATAGAACATGCTATACCTTTACCAAACAATCTGTCTCTCCTAATCGATAAATCCCATGAAATAATCTTCCTCGATGTCACTTCTAAACAACTCTGCCAACTCCAAAGGTATGCGCCGCTTCCTCTTGTCGTTTTCTGCTGCATATTTCACTACATCCAGCTTGTAATCTGCAGTACATGATTTCCTTTTCGGTCCCATTTTTGTTCAGCCCTTCTCAGTTTTTATAAGTTACCGCCAACAATAAAATGATGCATTTTAATAGCTACGGCAGTAACATATAGCAGTTAGCATTCCATGACCCACAATGCACTTCTGCCATGACCCTCCCCTGCCGAATTCTCATTGGTTGACGTGTGTGACGATTGCTGACATTTTCTTCGTCTCTTCCGCGAATGAGATGAATAATATTATTTGATATTTTACGGTAATGTGTTAATGATTTCAAACATTAGTCGCTCCGGAGTATATGTTCCCCCCCCCCCGGCCAGACTATGAAAAAAACTGCGACTTATAGTCCGAAAAATACGTTGTGTGTGTGTGTGTGTATGTATATATATATATATATATATATATATATATATATATAAATATATAAATATCATGGTTTCCCACACATTCATTTATTTGTGGCGGCCCGCATCGAAAGAATTACGGCCGCCACAAAAAAATAAAATAAATAAATACATTTAAAAAAAATATATATATATATATATATTTTTATTTTTTTCGGCTTTTGACTCGCTCGACCGCTCATAAAAGCAATGGGACTCAGTCTGTGAATGGAGCTTGTAGTTACATATTATATAAATATGTAAATATTATATAAATGTGTATAAGTCAGTCTACCCCAGGGCAGCTGTGGCTACAAATGTAGTTTACCACCACCAGGTGTGAATGAATGATGGGTTCCCACTTCTCTGTGAGCGCTTTGAGTATCTAACAATAGAAAAGCGCGATATAAATCTAATTCATTATTATTATTATTATTATAAAGATGTACATAAAGTGTTGTAATTATATTCCAACTCTGCGTTCTTCTTGGTCATCGCCGGCGCCGCTGCCCCCCCCAACCCTTCCCTACCCCCCCGCAGCCCGACCACACCACCACAAATAGATGCCTGACCTGTGGGAAACACTGTATATATATATATATATATATATATGTATATATATATATATATATATATATATATACATATATATATATATATATATACACACTACATCATAAGAACACGTTTCCAGTGAGGGTTGGACTCTGCCAAGGCTGCCCTTTGCCGATTCTGTTCATAACTTTTATGGACAGAATTTCTAGGCGCAGCCAAGGCGTTGAGGGGATCCGGTTTGGTGGCCGGGGGATTAGGTCTCTGCTTTTTGCAGATGATGTGGTCCTGATGTCTTCATCTGGCCGGGATCTTCAGCTCTCACTGGATCGGTTCGCAGCCGAGTGTGAAGCGACCGGAATTAGAATCAGCATCTCCAAGTCCGAGTCCATGGTTCTCGCCCGTAAAAGGGTGGAGTGCCATCTCCGGGTTGGGGAGGAGCCCTTGCCCCAAGTGGAGGAGTTCAAGTACCTCGGAGTCTTGTTTACGAGTGGGGGAATAGTGGATCGTGAGATGGACAGGCGGATCGGTGCGGCGTCTTCAGTAATTCGGACGTTGTATAGATCCGTTGTGGTGAAGAAGGAGCTGAGCTGGAAGGCAAAGCTCTCTATTTACCGGTCGATCTACGTTCCCATCCTCACCTATGGTCATGAGCTTTGGGTCATGACCGAAAGGATAAGATCGAGGCCGAAATGAGTTTCCTCCGCCAGGTGGCGGGGTTCTCCCTTAGAGATAGGGTGAGAAGCTCTGCCATCCGGGAGGAGCTCTACGTAAAGCCGCTGCTCCTCCACATCGAGAGGAGCCAGATGATGTGGTTAGGGCATCTGGTCAGGATGCCACCCAAACGCCTCCCTAGGGAGGTGTTTAGGGCACGTCCAACCGGTAGGAGGCCAAGGGAAGACCCAGGACACGTTGGGAAGACTATGTCTCCCGGCTGGCCTGGGAACGCCTCGGGATCCCCCGGGAAGAGTTGGACGAAGTGGCTGGGGAGACGGAAGTCTGGGCTTCCCTGCTTAGGCTGCTGCCCCCGCGACCCGACCTCGGATAAGCGGAAGATGATCCAACTTCATAAGAACATTTGTTTTGGTATGTATGTATGTATGTATACATATTTTGAGCCTTTTTAAAGAAAATCATATCAAATTATGCAAACCACTCGTCATGGTGACCACGCCCATAACCCCGCCCCCACAGGTATCTTGGCGGTTTATGGGAAACGGCTGCTCGATGGAGCCCATGCACCAAAGTTCAAGAATCACTGATGGACAAGATTAAAACAAATGTGGTCTGTAAAACAACCAACAGTAACACGAGCCTGCCAACGTGGAGATATTGTTTGCTTTGAAAAATGTAACTTTGAGCAATTTGCAAACAAAACAGCTCCTTTAGCCCGGAGCAAAAAGGTAAACAGTTAAAGAGCATGTCACTTGCAAAGATATTTGGCCGCGTGACAAAAATTCCTCACAAGACATGAAGATTATGCAACGTATTTTTTCTGGCAGTGGTTTAGGCTTTAGGACAAAACACCGCCAGTAATAGACATGATCAGCAATAAAAACAGCAGCTACTCGGACTGAGTTAAGGTGCTGATTGATTCATTAACATTTTTCTTACTTTCTCCCACTTCCTGCTCGTGCCAGGTGAAAGCATTTTGGTCTCCACCGACTGCCAACTCGGAATCACTTTAGGAAGGCCGAGTCTTTTTCGTCCAAATCCCCGATGCTGTCCTGCTGAAGCCAATTTCCGAGCCTAATGCTGGTAATTCTTAACTGCTGGCTCGTGGTGAGGGTGCAAGTGTGTGCCTGCATGCGTCTTACCCCTTTTCCCATGATGCCGTTGTTAAAGGGCAGGCCTATGAACTGGAAGGCGGCCTCCTGGATGAAGTAGGGGTTGAGGATTCTTATCTCGCTGGGCTCACGGGGCACATGCTGGGCCACGGACTTCCAAAAGCCCTCGGTTCCTCGCTGGGGTGTGGTCGAACCCGGGAAAATAAGAAAAAATGTGTGTCATTACAAAATAACATTAGGATACAAAGGACTATCAAGCGTTCGACAACAGTTCTAGTGAGTACGCTGAAAGGCTTTTTGTCATCCAAAGGCTTAGTGGCCACATGCGTGGACAGCACCTTTTAGCTCTTATTTCCAAAATTGTGTACACTACTGAATTGGGGTCTTTTGGCCACTTATGTGGACACTTATACTGCCATCTGGGGGTGTCAGAAGAGTATAACATACAATGGAACTTGGGAAAAAAAAGTGTAAAAATAAGAATTAGCATGTCACTAAACATGACGCACACATTTGTGTACTTATGGACTAAGTGCATCATATAGCAAGATGATTTTTAGTTTTTATTCTAATTAGGGTCCAATAAGCCCAAATAGCAAACAGAATTTAAAAAAAAAGCATGTAAACAAACAGCTTGGGCCTTAAGAGGTAAGAGCAGTGGTTCTCAAATAGGGGTACAAGTACTCCTGGGGGTACTTGAAGGTATGCCAAGGGGTACGTGAGATTTTTTAAAAATATTCAAAAAATATCAACAAATCCTTTATAAATATATTTATTGAATAATACTTCAACAAATTATGAATTGAAGTTCATAAACTGTGAAAAAACAAAACAATGCAATATTCAGTGTTGACAGCTAGATTTTTTGTGGACATGTTCCATAAATATTTATGTTAAAGATTTCCTTTTTGTGAAATTTTTTTAGAATTAAGTTCATGAATCCAGATAGATCTCTATTACAATCCCCAAAGAGGGCACTTTAAATTGATGATTACTTCTATGTGTAGAAATCTTTATTTATAATTGAATCACTTGTTTATTTTTCAACAAGTTTTTAGTAATTTTTATATATATTTTTTCCAAATAGTTCAAGAAAGACCACTACAAATTAGCAACTTTTTGCACTGTTATACAATTTAATAAATCAGAAACTGATGACATTGTGCTGTATTTTACTTCTTTATCTCTTTTTTTCAACCCAAAATGCTTTGCTCTGATTAGGGGGTACTTGAATTAAAAAAATGTTCACAGGGGGTACATCACTAAAAAAAGGTTGAGAACCACTGGGTTAAAGGACCCATATGTAATCATTTCATGTCCTCATTCATTGGCCCCAAAAATATGTCAAAAGGCATTAATAAATCATGTTCCAATACCTCTATGACTGACAACAGTAGTTCAGCCGGGATATGCTCATATCAAAAAAAGATTTACAGCCCCGAAATCTCATTGTTTTAATTTTAACCAATTAGAAAGTTAGTCAGTGTGTCACATTCAGGTTGCCAGTTATGCACCGCCCTCTTTGTCTGGCTACTGCCACTGGTTAAGTTACTAAACATGTCAGACCTTGGTAAATCTAAAAGGCCTCGTTACGATTCTCAACTTATTCATGACAAAGTTAGGAACAAAACCAGGATGTGTATCGGGGATGCCTTTGAAAGACGGAGACTATGGAAGGCGGAGAAGGTTTTTTCATCTGTAGCCAAACTTGCTCATTTCCTCCTTGATAGGTGAGTCAGGCCATTTACATGTTCTTGTAATAAATGGAAATGGACATTTGGTATGTAAACTATATTGTCCAATACAGTCTATGGGCTTGTCTAACAAAGCTAGTATGTTCCTGCAACGAATGCTTAGTGTGATGGTCATGCTAGCCCGGTCAATGACACATCGACATACATGCTAACGGGGCAAATACATGCCCGTTAGCATGTATGCCGATGTGTATTCCAGCTGAAAGGGCAACATTTATTTTCGACAAATTAAACCTATGCGGATATGGGTAGCGTCAGTGCCTATTTCCTTCTCAAAATGCTGATACGCTGACGAAATGGGTTCCAACATTAGCAAAGTGGAACGTATGGAGACAGCCAAATCACATGATAAAATAATTCCTCATTCGTATTTGTATACTGTGGACTAAATGTACCAAGTTATATGCAATCTGAGTTCAAGTGCCTCGGAGTCTTGTTCACGAGTGAGGGAAGAGTTGATGGTGAGATCGACAGGCGGATCGGTGCGGCGTCTTCAGTAATGCGGACGCTGTATCGCTCCGTTGTGGTGAAGAAGGAGCTGAGCCGGAAGGCAAAGCTCCTAATTTACCGGTCGATTTAAAGGCCTACTGAAATGAGATTTTCTTATTTAAACGGGGATAGCAGGTCCATTCTATGTGTCATACTTGATCATTTTGCGATATTGCCATATTTTTGCTGAAAGGATTTAGTAGAGAACATCCACGATAAAGTTCGCAACTTTTGGTCGCTAATAAAAAAGCCTTGCCTGTACCGGAAGTAGCTGACAATGTGCGCGTGACGTCACGGGTTGTAGAGGTCCTCACATCCTCACTGTTTATAATCATGGCCACCAGCAGCGAGAGCAATTCGGACCGAGAAAGCGACAATTTCCTCATTAATTTGAGCGAGGATGAAAGATTCGTGGATGAGGATAGTGAGAGTGAAGGACTAGAAAGAAGTGAAGTGAAGTGAATTATATTTACATAGCGCTTTTTTCTCAAGTGACTCAAAGCGCTTTCCATAGTGAAACCCAATATCTAAGTTACAATTAAACCAGTGTGGGTGGCACTGGGAGCAGGTGGGTAAAGTGTCTTGCCCAAGGACACAACGGCATTGACTAGGAAGGCGGAAGCGGGGATCGAACCTGAAACCCTCAAGTTGCTGGCACGGCCACTCTACCAACCGAGCTATACCGGAAAAAAAAAGCAGAGGGCAGTGAGAGCGATTCAGATGTTATTAGACACATTTACTAGGATAATTCTGGAAAATACCTTATCTGCTTATTGTGTTACTAGTGTTTTAGTGAGATTATATGGTACCTGAAAGTCGGAGGGGTGTGGCCACAGGTGTGGTGACCGCAAGTGTCTCCGGTGGGAGGAGGTAATAGTCCTCAGCTGCAGGAGGACGCAAGCTCCGCTCATGTTTATGGTAAGAGCCGACTTATTAGCAGAATTTTGTCACCGAAACCTGCCGATTGGCATGTTCGCTTGATCGCTCTGTTCCATAGTAAAGCTTCACCTTCGGGAATTTTAAAAAAAGGAAACACCGGCTGTGTTTGTGTGGCTAAAGGCAGCTGTAATACACCGCTTCCCAACTACATCTTTCTTCTTTGACGTCTCCATTATTAATTGAACAAATTGCAAAAGATTCAGCAACACAGATGTCCAGAATACTGTGTAATCATGCGATTAAAGCAGACTACTTATAGCTTGGATCGGGCTGGGAAAAAATGTCCGCTAAAACCGGTGACGTCATCATTCCGCGACGTTTTCAACAGGATACTTCGCGGGAAATTTAAAATTGCAATTTAGTAAACTAAAAAGGCCGTATTGGCATGTGTTGCAATGTTAATATTTCATCATTGATATATAAACTATCAGACTGCGTGGTCGGTAGTAGTGGCTTTCAGTAGGCCTTTAAGTTCCCATCCTCACCTATGGTCATGAGTTTTGGGTTATGACCGGAAGGACAAGATCACGGGTACAAGCGGCCAAAATGAGTTTCCTCCGCCGGGTGGCGGGGCTCTCCCTTAAGAGATAGGGTGAGAAGCTCTGCCATAAGGGAGGAGCTCAAAGTAAAGCCGCTGCTCCTCCACATGGAGAGGACCCAGATGAGGTGGTTCGGGCATCTGGTCAGGATGCCACGGGGAAGACCCAGGACATGTTGGGAAGACTATGTCTCCCAGCTGGCCTGGGAACGCCTCTGGATCCTCCGGGAGGAGCTGGGCGAAAAGCCCGGTGAGAGGGAAGTCTGGGCTTTCCTGCTTAGGCTGCTGCCCCCGCGACCCGACCTTCGGAAGAAGATGGATGGATGGAATTTATAAAAAGCGAAAATAAAAAAATATGTCCGTTGTCATGCTTAAATAATGACTGTGAACGATCCCCCCCAAAAGAGTAGTTCCCCTTTAAAAAGCCTCAATCATACCTTACTTTACAAACAAGTCCGAGCGGTTTGAATGACACTATTTACTATGAGTGTTGTCATCACCGTGGGCTTGTTTACATGTGTTACTTTCTGGTGACAGTTGTTTATGGCGGGAAGACATTCGTCAAAGCACGCAAGTATGTCTTTGCAGCACATGTGTCCGGCAAATGTATTTGGGGGACAAATTCTAAGCTCTGTGGTTGTAGCTCTTAAATTCAGCGTACACGGCCTTCTTCCACAACACTTTGTAACCGATCAAACTAGAGATGTCCGCTAATATCGGGCTGCCGATAAATGCTTTCAAATGTAATATCGGAAATTATCGGTATTGGTTCCAAAAATAGAATTTATGTCTAAAACGCCGCTGTAGGTGTGGTACACAGACGTAGGGAGAAGTACAGAGCGTCGATTTTCCTTAAAGGCACTGCCTTTGCGTGCCGGCTCAATCACATAATACCAACGTCTTTTCACACACAAGTGAATGCAAGGTATACTTGGTCAACAGCCATTCAGGTCACACTGAGGGTGGCCGTAAAAACAACTTGAACACGGTTACAAATATGCGCCACAATGTGAACCCACACCAAACAAGAATGACAAACACATCCGCACCGTAACACAACATAAACCCAACAGAACAAACACCCAGACACCCATTGCAGCACTAACTCTTCCAGGACGCTACAATATACACCCCCCGCTACCCCTTACCCAATAACCCCCCCCCCCCCCCCCCCCCCCCACAACCCTGCCCCCCACCCCAACCTCCTCATGCTCTCTCAGGGAGAGCATGCCCCAAATTCCAAGCTGCTGTTTTGAAGCATGTAAAAAAAAAAAAATGCACTTTCTGACTTCAATAATAAATATGGCAGTGCCATGTTGGCATTTTTTCCCCATAACTTGAGTTAATTTATTTTGAAAAACCTTGTTACATTGTTTAATACATCCAGCGGGGCATCACAACAAAATCAGGCATGATAATGTGTTCATTCCACGACTGTATATATCAGTATAGGTTGATATCGGAATCGGTAATTAAGAATTGGACAATATCGGAATCTCTATCAATAATCAATTTATTTATTGCAACCAAAGTAATGCAGGCAGTTCTAAAATGTTCTCTGACTGCAGCAAGCCACGTCACCGAGAGATCCCACCATGCCCTTTATATTAGGCCACTTATGGTCAACAGCCATACAGGTCACACTGAGGGTGGCCGCATAAACAACTTTAACACTGTTACAAATATGCGCCACACTGTGAACCCACACCAAACAAGAATGACAAACACATTTTGGGAGAACATCCGCACCGTAACACAACACAACAAAAACCCAGAACCCCTTGCACCACTACTCTTCCGGGACGCTACAATAAACACCCCCCGCTCACCTCAACCACCCTCGTGCTCTCTCAGGGAGAGCATATCCCAAATTCCAAGCTGCTGTTTTGAGGCATCCATCCATTTTCTACCGCTTATTCCCTTTAAGGTCGCGGGGGGCACTGGTGCCTATCTCAGCTACAAAAATAATGCACTTTGTGACTTCAATAATAAATATGGTGGTGCCATGTTGGCATTTTTTTCTCCATAACTTGAGTTGATTTATTTTGAAAAACCTTGTTACATTGTTTGATGCATCCAGCGGGGCATCACAACTAAATTAGGCATAATAATGTGTTCATTCCACAACTTTATATATATCGGTATCGGTTGTTAACGGAATCGGTAATTAAGAATTGGACTATATCGGAATATCAGCAAAAAAGCTGTTATCGCACATCTCTATCAATAATCAATTTATTTATTGCAACCAAAGTAATACAGGCAAGTACAGCCACGTCACCGAGAGATCCCACCATGCCCTTTATTTTAGGCCACTTATGGTCAACAGCCATACAGGTCACACTGAGGGTGGCCGTATAAACAACTTTAACACTGTTACAAATATGCGCCGCACTGTGAACCCACACCAAACAGGAATGACAAACACATCCGCCCCGCAACACAACATAAAAACAACAGAACCCCTTGCAGCACTAACTAATGCATCCAGCGGGGGCATCACAACAAAATTAGGCATAATAATGTGTTCATTCCACGACTGTATATACCGGTATCAGTTGATATCGGAATCGGCAATTAAGAGTTGGACAATATCGGCAAAAAAGCTATTATTGGACATCTCTAATCAACATCCTAACAGTCAGCATCCTTGTGACAGCAGACATTGTACAGTAAGTGATGTTCATTATGTTTGTTGGTTCGCTTGTTTCTTGGTATGCTTGAAATGAGCCAAATACGCAAATCCATCCATTCATCCATTTTCTACCGCTTGTCCCTTTTGGGGTCGCTGGAGCCTATCTCAGCTGCATTCGGGCGGTAGGCGGGGTACACCCTGGACAAGTTGCCACCTCATCACACAGACTAATACGTAAATATCACATGAAAAACTAAAACAAAAGTGCAGTTCCCCTTTAAACTGATTTGGCGGAGTTAGATTTAAAGAGTGACACAATCAACAATCGACGAGAGCTACTGCGGGAAGAAAAAAAATTAAATGTTTTTTTCAGAGGAACAAACCTGGAAGAGACATGCAGGGTAGGGAAAGGTATGTGGGTGTATGAAAAAATGCTTAATTCCACTACTGTATATATCGATTGATATCGGAATCGGTAATTAAGAGTTGGACAATTTCGGAATATCGACAAAAAAGCCATTATCGGACATCCCTAGATAAAACAAATGCTCTGATTGGAAAGGATTGCTGTTGAAATATTATCCTAAACTGGGGTTAAATCACCAAAAATGCTTCCCGGGCGGGGCCACCGTTGCTGCCCACTGCTCCCCTCACCTCTGAGGGGATGAACAAGGGGATGCGTCAAATGCAGAGGACAAATTTCAGTACTTCAACTGACAGGGGGTGAAAATGGCATTTCAAAATGAAGTCGTTCAAAAACCCCACCTTGACCCGAGGGCGTTGCTTGACTCTTTTTTACATAAAGCAATCATTAGATGCTGGGTAAAAACCCACTAATGCACTTGCTGTGGTTTACAAACCCCGTTTCCATATGAGTTGGGAAATTGTGTTAGATGTAAATATAAACAGAATACAATGATTTGCAAATCATTTTCAACCCGTATTCAGTTGAATATGCTACAAAGACAACATATTTGATGTTCAAACTGATAAACTTTTTTGCAAATAATCATTAACTTTAGAATTTGATGCCAGCAACACGTGACAAAGAAGTTGGGAAAGGTGGCGATAAATACTGAAAGTTGAGGAATGCTCATCAAACACTTATTTGGAACATCCCGCGGGTGTGCAGGCTAATTGGGAACAGGTGGGCGCCATGACTGGGTACGGTACGGCTACGGTACATAAGATTATCAAAAGGTTCAGAGAATCGGGAGAAATCACTCCACGTAAAACATTGAATGACCGTCAACTTCGATCCCTCAGACTGCACTGTATCAAAAACCGACGTCAATCTCTAAAGGATATCACCACATGGGCTCAGGAACACTTAAAAAAACCCACTGTCACTAAATACAGTTCGTCGCTACATCTGTAAGTGCAAGTTAAAGCTCTAATATGCAAAGCGAAAGCCATTTATCAACAACATCCAGAAACGCCGCCGGCTTCTCTGGGCCCGAGATCATCTAAGATGGATTGATACAAAGCGGAAAAGTCTTCTGTGGTCTGACGAGTCCACATTTCAAATTGTCTTTGGAAATATTCCACATCGTGTCATCCGGAACTAAGGGGAAGCGGACCATCCAGACTGTTATCGACGCAAGGTTCAAAAGCCAGCATCTTTGTTGGTATGGGGGTGCATTAGTGCCCAAGGCATGGGTAACTTACACATCTGTGAAGGCACCATTGATGCTGAAGGGTACATACAGGTTTTGGAGCAACATATGTTGTCATCCAAGCAACATTATCATGGACGCCCCTGCTTATTTCAGCAAGACAATGCCAAGCCACATTCAGCACGTGATACAGCAGCGTGGCTAAGGAATAAAAAGAGTGTGGGTACTTTCCTGGCCCGCCTGCAGTTCAGACCTGTCTCCCATGGAAAATGTGTGGCGCATTATGAAGCGTAAAATACGACAGCGGAGACCCCGGACTGTTGAAGGACTGAAGCTCTACATAAAACAAGAATGGGAACGAATTCCACTTTCAAAGCTTCAACAATTAGTTTCCTCAGTTCCCAAACGTTTGAGTGTTGTTAAAAGAAAAGGTGATGTTACACAGTGGTGAACATGCCCTTTCCCAACTACTTTGGCACGTGTTGCTGGCATAAAATTCTAAGTTAATTATTAATTGCAAAAAAATAATAAAATGATGAGTTTGAACATCAAATATGTTGTCTTTGTAGCATATTCAACTGAATATGGGTTGAAAAGGATTTGCAAATCATTGTATTCTGTTTATATTTACATCTAACACAATTTCCCAACTCATATGGAAACAGGGTTTGTACAAAGCAGAAGGAGGTTGTCCGCCACTTCCCGACAATGTCTTCACACCTCCTATGACATTCGTCTTCTTTTACCAGTCAAGGTGTCAGACGATAAACAAAATAACCGTGCAACACACCGGCAGCGCGGTAGAATGATTTCCAAAAAAAAAAAAAAAAGGAACAAAGCCAGCCGGATCCCAAAATGAAAATGGGAATCACCTGTTCAAATAGCCCTTGTTCAGCCGGCTTTGATACAGCCATGCACGATGGTGTGTGTGTGTGTGTGTGTGTGTGTGTGTGTGTGTGTGTGTGTGTGTGTGTGTGTGTGTGTGTGTGTGTGTGTGTGTGTGTGTGTGTGTGTGTGACGTGTGCGTGCTGGCAAAGGTAGCAAGTCTGCGGCGTTTAACAACGGCGGCGGCTCTTTTTGAACGCGGGCCCAGTGCTGTGCTTTTGGCAAGCTGCAACAGGAACAACAGCTCATCCCTCCTGTCAACACAGCTTGTGTTTGCCAGGAATCCATTTAGCAACGCTGTGTGGATGCGTGTACGTCTTGGGTTCGCCGAATAAAGAGCGCCAGGCATATTTGTCTTTATTGTGGGACAGAGACAAGCTCCAGGGTACACACGACACACACCCTGGCTTTGCACAGCGATGACCCGGCGTGTACATGAGAGAGTAACGCGGCGGGGTGGGGATCGCCTTTGATGATCTTCACAAAACTGGACGAGTACAGGTGCCGTGGAGAAAAGGTGCAGCGCTGCTGTGGTTGCAGCTGCTTACAGCTCGGTTCATTGTCATGCTTCCTGGAAAACACAGGCCAGGAACGCTACGGTGGTATGGCTCGGTTGGTAGAGCGGCCGTGCCAGCAACTTGAGGGTTGCAGGTTCGATCTCCGCTTCCGCCATCCTAGTCACTGCTGTTGTGTCCTTGGGCAAAACACTTTACCCACCTGCTCCCAGTGCCACCCACACTGGTTTAAATGTAAAAATTAGATATTGGGTTTCACTATGTAAAGCGCTTTGAGTCACTAGAGAAAAAGCGCTATATAAACATAATTCACTTCACTTCACTACGGTGGAGCCTCCAAATTAAGATGCCTCGTAGGTAACACAGTTTGGATTCTGTGCGACTTCAAATACTGAAAGTGAGAAACTTCCATTCAATGAGCATTTAAAGCAGTGGTTTCCAACGGGTAGCTTGAGAATTAACGTCACAACCTGACGTTGAATAAACGTTGGCAAAAAACATGTTTCAACGTAGTAGTTGTGTTGTAGAATATTGGATGGGAAACGACCAAAATCCAATGGTCGAATCAACGTTACGACCTGACATTGAATCAACGTTGTCAAGAAGCATGTTGTTGCAACGTTGTATTTGTGTTGGAGAACATTGGTTGCAAAATGACCAAAATTCAATGGTCGAATCAACGTCAGAATCCAACAATGAATAAACGTTGTCAAAAAGCATGTTTCAACGTTGTATTTGTGTTGTAGAATATTGGTTGGGAAACGACCAAAAATCAATGGTCAAATCAGCTTCAGGAACCAACTTTGATTAAACATCATAAAAATGCATGTTGTTTCAACGTTGTATTTGTGTTGTAGAATATTGGTTGGAAAATGACCAAAATCCAATGGTCGAATCAACGTTACGACCTGACATTGAATCAAAGTTGTCAAAAAGCATGTTGTTGCAACTTTGTATTTGTGTTGTAGAACATTAGTTGCAAAATGACCAAAATTCAATGGTCGAATCAACGTCAGAATCCAACAATGAATAAACGTTGTCAAAAAGCATGTTTCAACGTTGTATTTGTGTTGTAGAATATTGGTTGGGAAACGACCAAAAATCAATGGTCAAATCAGCTTCAGGAACCAACTTTGATTAAATATCATAAAAATGCATGTTGTTTCAACATTGTATTTGTGTTGTAGAATATTGGTTGGAAAATGATCAAAATCCAATGGTCGAATCAACGTTACGACCTGACATTGAATCAACGTTGTCAAAAAGCATGTTGTTTCAATGTTGTATTTGTGTTGTAGAACATTCGTTGCAAAATGACCAAAATTCAATGGTCGAATCAACGTCAGAATCCAACAATGAATAAACGTTGTCAAAAAGCATGTTTCAACGTTGTATTTGTGTTGTAGAATATTGGTTGGGAAACGACCAAAAATCAATGGTCAAATCAGCTTCAGGAACCAACTTTGATTAAACATCATAAAAATGCACGTTGTTTCAACGTTGTATTTGTGTTGTAGAATATTGGTTGGAAAATGACCAAAATCCAATGGTCGAATCAACGTTACGACCTGACATTGAATCAACGTTGTCAAGAAGCATGTTGTTTCAATGTCGTATTTGTGTTGGAGAACATTGGTTGCAAAATGACCAAAATTCAATGGTCAAATCAACATCAGAATCCAACAATGAATAATCGTTGTTAATAAGCATGTTTCAACGTTGTATTTGTGTTGTAGAATATTGGTTGAAAAATGACCAAAATTCAATGGTCAAATCAACATCACAAGCTGACATTGATTAAATGTTGTTTCAACGTTGTATTTGTGTCATAGAATGTTAGTTGGAAAGTGACCAAAATCCAATGGTCGAATCAACGTTACAACCTGACATTGATTAAATGTTGTAAAAAAGCATGTTGTTTCAACGTTGTATTTGTGTTGTAGAATATTGGTTGGGAAATAACCACAATTCAATGGTCAAATCAATGTCAGAAACTAACATTAAACGTTGCCAAAAAGCATGTTGTTTCAATTTTGTATTTGTGTTGTAGAATATTGGTTGCAAAATCACCAAATTTCAATGTTATATCAACGTCAGAAACCAACATTGATTAAACATCATCAAAACGCATGTTTTTTACTTTGTATTTGGGATGTAGATTATTGGTTGTAAAATGACCAACATTTAATGGTGAAATCGACGTCAGAAACCAACATTGATTAAACGTTGTCAAAAAGCATGTTGTTTCAACGTTGTATTTGTGTTGTAGAATATTGGTTGGGAAACAACCAAAATTCAATGGTTGAATCAACATCACAACCTGACATTGATTAAACGTTATTTCAACGTTGTATTTGCGTCGTAGAATGTTAGTTGGAAAATGACCAAAATCCAATGGTCAAATCAACGTCACAACCTGACATTGATTAAACGTTGTCAAAAAGCATGTTGTTTCAACGTTGTATTTGTGTTGTAGAATATTGGTTGGAAAATGACCAAAATCCAATGGTCTAATCAACATCACAACCTGACATTGATTAAACGTTGTTTCAGCGTTGCATTTGTGTTGAAGACTATTGGTTGGGAAACGACCAAAACTCAATGGTCTAATCAACGTCACAACCTGACATTGATTAAACGTTAAAAACCACATTGTTTCAATATTGTAGTTGTGCTGTAGAATATTGGTTGGAAAATGACCAAAATTCAATGGTCAAATGAACATCACAACCTGACATTGATTAAACGTTATTTCAACGTTGTATTTGTGTCGTAGAATGTTAGTTGGAAAGTGACCAAAATCCAATGGACAAATCAACGTTACAACCTGACATTGATTAAACGTTGTAAAAAAGCATGTTGTTTCAACGTTGTATTTGTGTTGTAGAATATTGGTTGGAAAATTACCAAAATCCAACGGTCGACTCAACGTCACAACTTCCATCCATCCATCCATCATCTTCCGCTTATCCGAGGTCGGGTCGCGGGGGCAACAGCCTAAGCAGGGAAACCCAGACTTCCCTCTCCCCAGCCACTTCGTTTAGCTCTTCCCGGGGGATCCCGAGGCGTTCCCAGGCCAGCCGGGAGACATAGTCTTCCCAACGTGTCCTGGGTCTTCCCCGTGGCCTCCTACCGGTTGGACGTGCCCTAAACACCTCCCTAGGGAGGCGTTCGGGTGGGATCCTGACCAGATGCCCGAACCACCTCATCTGGCTCCTCTCCATGTGGAGGAGCAGCGGCTTTACTTTGAGTTCCTCCCGGATGGCAGAGCTTCTCACCCTATCTCTAAGGGAGAGCACCGCCACACGGCGGAGGAAACTCATTTCGGCCGCTTGTACCCGTGATCTTATCCTTTCGGTCATGACCCAAAGCTCATGACCATAGGTGAGGATGGGAACGTAGATCGACCGGTAAATTGAGAGCTTTGCCTTCCAGCTCAGCTCCTTCTTCACCACAACGGACCGGTACAACGTCCGCATTACTGAAGACGCCGCACCGATCCGCCTGTCGATCTCACGATCCACTCTTCCCTCACTCGTGAACAAGACCCCTAGGTACTTGAACTCCTCCACTTGGGGCAGGGTCTCCTCCCCAACCCGGAGATGGCACTCCACCCTTGACATTGATTAAATGTTGTTTCAACGTTGTATTTGTGTCATAGAATGTTAGTTGGAAAGCACCCAAAATCCAATGGTCGAATCAACATCACAACCTGACATTGATTAAACGTTATTTCAACGTTGTATTTGTGTCGTAGAATGTTAGTTGGAAAATGACCAAAATCCAATGGTCGAATCAACGTCACAACCTGACATTGATTAAACGTTGTCAAAAAGCATGTTGTTTCAACGTTGTATTTTTGTTGTAGAATATTGGTTGGAAAATGACCAAAATCCAATGGTCAAATCAACATCACAACCTGACATTGATTAAACGTTTTTTCAGCATTGCATTTGTGTTGTAGAATATTGGTTGGGAAACGACCAAAACTCAATGGTCTAATCAACGTCAGAACCCAACATGAATTAAACATTGTCAAAAAGCATGTTGTTCCAACTTTGTATTTGTGTTGTAAAACACTGGTTGGAAAATGACCAAAATTCAATGGTCAAATGAACATCACAACCTGACATTGATTGCATGTTGTTTCAACGTTGTATTTGTGTTGTAAAATATTGGTTGGAAAATTACCAAAATCCAATGGTGGACTCAACGTCACAACTTGACATTGATTAAATGTTGTTTCAACGTTGTATTTGTGTCACAGAATGTTAGTTGGAAAGTACCCAAAATCCAATGGTCGAATCAACGTCACAACCTGACATTGATTAAACGTTAAAAAGCACATTGTTTCAATATTGTAGTTGTGCTGTAGAATATTGGTTGGAAAATGACCAAAATTCAATAGTCAAATCAACATCACAACATGACATTGATTAAACGATGTAAAAAAAGCATGATGTTTCAACATAGTATTTGTTTTGTAGAATATTGTCACATGTAGGTCGCATTTTAATGCGGGATCGTTCCTCCAACGCAAACATAGACACTCCAGACAACAACGTAAAGGTAAGAATGGTTTTAATAACAAAACCACTAGTACAAAAACAGACGAAAAGAACAAAAGAAACGCGTGGCGAAAGCACGGGAGCTAATGCTAACACTAGCACAGGATCAGGTAACAAGAAATGTGAATTGAAGTGAATTATATTTATATAGCGCTTTTCTCTAGTGACTCAAAGCGGTTTACATAGTGAAACCCAATATTTAAGATACATTTAAACCAGTGTGGGTGGCACTGGGAGCAGGTGGGTAAAGTGTCTTGCCCAAGGACACAACGGCAGTGACTAGGATGGCGGAAGCGGGAATCGAACCTGCAACCCTCAAGTTGCTGGCACGGCCACTCTACCAACCGAGCTATGGCGCCCCTAAAAATCTAGTAAATGCCAACGAAACAGTTGCATACCGCAAACAAGGGACCAAGACCGACTGACGGGACAAGGCAGGCTTAAATAAGAAAGTAATTAACAAAAACAGGTGTGCGTCTGGAACCCGCAGCAGGTGAAATTAATACGTTACCATGGTGACCAAACTAACTCACAAGGTGTACAAACAACAAAGGGAATCCGAACTAACAGAAAATAACTAAACTAAACATGATCCAGACCACGGATCATGACAAATATTGGTTAGGAAATGACCAAAAATCAATGGTCAAATCAACGTCAGCAACCAATATTGATTAAATGATGTCAAAAAGCATGTTGTTTCAACATTGTAGTTGTGTTGGAGAATATTGGTTGGGAAACGACCAAAATTCAATGGTTGAATCAACATCACAACCTGACATTGATTAAACGTTATTTCAACGTTGTATTTGTGTCGTAGAATGTTAGTTGGAAAGTGACTAAAATCCAATGGTCAAATCATCGTCAGAAACCAACATTGATTTAAACGTCGTCAAAAAGCATGTGGTTTCAATGTTGGATTTGTGTTGGAGAATATTGGTTGGGAAACGACCAAAATTCAATGGTTGAATCAACATCACAACCTGACATTGATTAAACGTTATTTCAACGTTGTATTTGTGTCGTAGAATGTTAGTTGGAAAGTGACTAACATCCAATGGTCAAATCAACGTCAGAAACCAACATTGATTTAAACGTCGTCAAAAAGCATGTGGTTTCAATGTTGGATTTGTGTTGGAGAATATTGGTTGGGAAACGACCAAAATTCAATGGTTGAATCAACATCACAACCTGACATTGATTAAACGTTATTTCAACGTTGTATTTGTGTCGTAGAATGTTAGTTGGAAAGTGACCAAAATCCAATGGTCGAATCAACGTCACAACCTGACATTTATTAAACGCTGTAAAAAAACAGGTTGTTTCAATGTTGTATTTCTGTTGTAGAATATTGGTTGGAAAATGACCAAAACTCAATGGTCAAATCAACGTCAGAAAAAAACATTAATTAAACGTTGTGAAAAAGCATGTTGTTTCAACATAGTATTTGTTTTGTAGAATATTGGTTAAGAAATGACCAAAAATCAATGGTCAAATCAACGTCAGAAACCAACATGGATTAAATGTTGTCAAAAAGCATGTTGTTCCAACATTGTATTTGTGTTGGAGAATATTGGTTGGGAAACGACCAAAATTCAATGGTTGAATCAACATCACAACCTGACATTGATTAAACGTTATTTCAACGTTGTATTTGTGTTGTATAATATTGGTTGGAAAATGACCAAAACTCAATGGTCAAATCAACGTCAGAAACCAACATTAATTAAACGTTGTCAAAAAGCATGTTGTTTCAACATAGTATTTGTTTTGTAGAATATCGGTTAGGAAATGACCAGAAATCAATGGTCGAATCAACGTCAGAAACCAACATATATTAAACTTTGTAAAAAAGCATGTTGTTTCTACTTTGTATTTGCGTTGTAGAATATTGGTTGGGAAATGACCAAAATTCAATGTTTAAATCAACGTCAGAAACCAACATTGATTTAAACATCGTCAAAAAACATGTTGTTTCTACTTTGTAGTGTAGATATTGGTTGTATAATGACCAGAATCTAATGGTCAAATCAACGTCAGAAACAAACATTGATTAAACGTTGTCAAAAAGCATGTTTCAACGTTGTATTTGTGTTGGAGAATATTGGTTGGGGAAACGACCAAAATTCAAAGGTCAAATCAACGTCACAACTTGACATTGATTAAACGTTGTCAAAAAGCATGTTGTTTCAACGTTGTATTTGTGTTGTAGAATATTGGTTGGGAAAAGACCAAAATTCACTGGTCGAATCAACATCACAACCTGACATTGATTAAACGTTGTTTCAGCGTTGCATTTGTCTTGTAGGATATTGGTTGGGAAACGACCAAAACTCAATGGTCTAATCAACGTCAGAACCCAACATGAAATAAACATTGTCAAAAAGCATGTTGTCCCAACTTTGTATTTGTGTTGCAAAACACTGGTTGGAAAACAACCAAAATTCAATGGTCAAATGAACATCACAACCTGACATTGATAAAACGTTATTTCAACGTTGTATTTGTGTCTTAGAATGTTAATTGGAAAGTGACCAAAATCCAATGGTCGAATCAACGTCACCACTTGACATTGATTAAACGTTGTCAAAAAGCATGTTGTTTCTACGTTGTAGTTGTGTTGTAGAATATTGGTTGGGAAATAACCACAATTCAATGGTCAACTCAATGTCAGAAACCAACATTGATGAAACATCCAAGAGCATGTTGTGTCTACTTTGTATTTGTGTTGTAGAATATTGGTTGGGAAATGACCAAAATCCAATGGTCGAATCAACGTCAGAAACTAACATTAAACGTTGCCAAAAAGCATGTTGTTTCAATGTTGTATTTGTGTTGTAGAATATTGGTTGCAAAATGACCAAAATTCAATGGTTGAATCAACGTCAGAAACCAACATTGATTAAACGTCATCAAAACGCATGTTTTTTACTTTGTATTTGGGATGTAGATTATTGGTTGGAAAATGACCAACATTCAATGGTCGAATCAACGTTAGAAACCAACCGTGATTTAACATAGTCAAAAAGCATGTTGTTGCAACGTTGTATTTGTGTTGGAGAATATTAGTTGGGAAACGACCAAAATTCAATGGTCCAACCAACGTTAGAACCCAGCATGGATTAAACATCGTGGAATGATTTCTCCAGATTCTCTGAACATTTTGATGATATTATGGAGCGTAGATGTTGAAATCCCTAAATTTCTAGCAATTGCACTTTGAGAAACGTTGTTCTTAATCTGTTTGACTATTTGCTCACGCAGTTGTGGACAAAGGGGTGTATCTCGCCCCATCCTTTCTTGTGAAAGACTGAGCATTTTTTGGGAAGCTGTTTTTATACCCAATCATGGCACCCACCTGTTCCCAATTAGCCTGCACACCTGTGGGATGTTCCAAATAAGTGTTTGATGAGCATTCCTCAACTTTATCAGTATTTATTGCCACCTTTCCCAACTTCTTTGTCACGTGTTGCTGGCATCAAATTCTAAAAATAATGTTTATTTGCAAAAAAAAAATTGTTTATCAGTTTGAACATCAAATATGTTGTTTTTGTAGCATATTCAACTGATATGCCTACTGAAATGAGATTTTCTTATATAAACGGGGATAGCAGGTCCATTCTATGTGTCATACTTGATCATTTTGCGATATTGCCAAATTTTTGCTGAAAGGATTTAGTAGAGAACATCGATGATAAAGTTCGCAACTTTTGGCCGCTAATAAAAAAGCCTTGCCTGTACCGGAAGTAGTAGACGATGTGCGCGTGACGTCACGGGTTGTAGAGCCCCTCACATCTGAACATTGTTTACAATCATGGCCACCGGCAGCGAGAGCGATTCGAACCGAGAAAGCGACGATTTCCCCATTAATTTGAGCGAGGATGAAAGATTCGTGGATGAGGATAGTGAGAGTGAAGGACTAGGGGAAAAAAATAAATAAATAAAAAAAAGGCGAGGGCAGTGGGAGCGATTCAGATGTTTTTAGACATATTTACTAGGATAATTCTGGAAAATCCCTTATCTGCTTATTGTGTAACTAGTGTTTTAGTGAGATTATATGGTACCTGAAAGTCAGAGGGAATTCACGGTGGCAGAGGGGTTAGTGCGTCTGCCTCACAATACAAAGTTCCTGCAGTCCTGGGTTCAAATCCAGGCTCGGGATCATTCTGTGTGGAGTTTGCATGTTCTCCCCTTGACTGCGTGGGTTCCCTCCGGGTACTCCGGCTTCCTCCCACTTCCAAAGACATGCACCTGGGGATAGGTCGATTGGCAACACTAAATTGGCCCTAGTGTGTGAATGTGAGTGTGAATGTTGTCTTTCTTTCTGTGTTGGCCCTGCGATGAGGTGGCGACTTGTCCAGGGTGTACACTGCATTCCGCCCGATTGTAGCTGAGATAGGCGCGACCCCAAAAGGGAATAAGCGGTAGAAAATGGATGGGATGGATGAAAGTGTGATGACCGGCAGTGTCTCTGAGGGAAGCCACGCAGCTACAGGAGGACGCAAGCTCCGCTCATGTCTACGGTAAGAGCCGACTTATTACAATAAGGTCGGGAACCATGTTCGCTTGACCGCTTTGTTCCATAGTAAAGCTTCACCTTCGGGAATGTAAAAAAGTAAACCGACTGTTTGTTTAGTTTTTTATGCAAAGGCAGCCGCAATACACCGCTTGCCACCTACATCTTTCTTCTTTGACTTCTCCATTATTAATTCAACAAATTGCAAAAGATTCAGCAACACAAATGCATGTGTTGCAATGTTAATATTTCATCATTGATATATAAACTATCAGACTGCGTGGTCGGTAGTAGTGGCTTTCAGTAGGCCTTTAACAGAGGTGGGTAGTAACGCGCTACATTTACTCCGTTACATCTACCTGAGTAACTTTTGAGATGAATTGTACTTCTAAGAGTAGTTTTATGCAACATACTTTTACTTTTACATGAGTATATTTATAGAGAAGAAACGCTACTTTTACTCCATTCCATTTATCTACATTCGGCTCGCTACTCGCTACTTTTTTTAAATCGATCTATTAACGTTTGTGTTGGTTTTTCAACGTAGGATCAACGCATGCCTGCATTTCACCAATCACATGCAGTCATTGGTGACGTTGGACCAATCAAACAGAGCCAGGCGGTCACAAGACCGTCACACGTAAAACTGACTTAAACAAGTTGAACAACTTATCAGGGTGTTACCATTTAGTGGTCAATTGTACGAAATATGTACTGTACTGTGCAATCTACTAATAAAAGTTTCAATCAATCAGTCAAAAGTGCAAAGGAAAAAATACATTTTTTATTTCAACCGTACTTCCCGTCAAAAGCCTAAAGACTGATCGCACAGTTCCTGTCTTCACAATAAAAGCGCCGCTCCATCGCGCCTGCGCTAACAAAATAAGAGTCTACGAAAGCCAGCGCAAAGAAGCTAGCAAGCTACGGAGTTTGCCGCCAATGTATTTCTTGTAAAGTGTATAAAAACGAATATGGAAGCTGGACAAATAAGATGCCAAAAACCAACGACTTTCATGTGGTATTGGAAAGAAAAGAGGAACTTTTTTTCTCCTCCATTTGAAAACGTGGACATTAATTCCTATCAATGCAAGTCATCAGAATCAGGTAATACACCAACTTATATTCTTGTCTTAATGAAAGATAGGAATCTATATGTTAAACATGCATGTATATTCATTAAAACACCTTCAACATGTGAACACAAACGGCAAAATAGATGAATATAAATTATATACTATATGTAAATGTATGTATGTATGTATATATATGTATATACATATATAAGATATGTGTGTATATGTATATGTATATATGAGGTAGATCACCTCGACTTGGTAATTTATTAAGTAATTGATTAACGTTGAAAAATTGATTGGGGTGTTACCATTTAGTGGTCAATTGTACAGAATATGTACTGTACTGTGCAATCTACTAATACAAGTTTTAATCATTCAATCAATCATTGAATGCCTACTGAGCCTTGTTGCTGTTAAGTTATTGTGGCTCAATGTGCCTTATTTTTTATTTATTTTAATGTACTAATTTTTAATATATATTATTGTTTTAGCTGAATTTGCTCGTTGCTATTTTTATGTTTTATTTGTTGCCGTAATCATTAAACAAACAGGTTACTCATCAGTTACTCAGTACTTGAGTAGTTTTTTCACAACATACTTTTTACTTTTACTCAAGTAAATATTTGAGTGACTACTCCTTACTTTTACTTGAGTAATACATCTCTAAAGTAACAGTACTCTTACTTGAGTACAATTTCTGGCTACTCTACCCACCTCTGGCCTTTAATATGGGTTGAAAAGGATTTGCAAATCATTGTATTCCGTTTATATTTACATCTAACACAATTTCCCAACTCATATGGAAACGGGGTTTGTAAGATGGACAAAAGCAGCAGCGAGAGGAGAGTGAGCAGCACTCAAATAGCTTTGGCAAACAGCCTCAAGGGAACAGGATGTTGCCTCCACTTTGGCCCCCGTGCGAGTTAGGCAAGAGCAACACGGCTGCAGCAGTGGCATATGGACACAGACAGAACAGGAAGCTGCAGAAGTGGTCCTCCAACACGCTCTCCGAGAAGCGCCAGAAAGGTGGACAGAAGAGTCGAGCTGGATTTAGCCTTTCACTAAGTTGCCGTTGGAGAGGAAATGGCTTTTTCTCATCTCCTGCGACTGTTTATTGTTCAGCTCAACATCTTCAACAAAGCACCTGTTTAAACAAACTTTAATTGAGAATTACGACGCACACTGGAGAACCAAACTTGAAATAATGTTCTTGTACATGCTCTCAGCTGTAAAGTGGACTTGATTAGGGGAAGCCCGGGCGAAAAAAACAATTACAAACCACAACATACACAAAAGGCTGGCATTAAATAAACACGCACTAATAAAATAAACCTTGCCTTGGCATCAAATGCATCCAGAAAAATGTTTACAAGCAACGTGGAGAGCAGAAAGTCCTTTTATAGCCCCTTTGCATTATTTAAACAAACATTCTGGCTTTCACTTTTAGCATCTTCTCATCTGGACGCTACACACTTGGTCAGCAAAACAAAGAAAATGAATATATGGCATTTTTGAGCACGTTTACACTGCAGGGCAAAGTGGCCAAAATCGGATTTTTTTTTTTTGCAAAATCGGATTTTTTCCAGCTAACTGTTTAGACTGCAAGTGATAAGTGATCTGTATAAGACTCCAATATAAACGTGCACAGGGCTCAATGTGCAAGCTTGCCAACCTTCAGACCTCCGATTTCGGGAGGTGGGAGGTGGGGGGCGTGGTTGGGGGCGGGGCAGGGCGTGGTTAAGAGGAGCGGAGTATATTTACATTCACCAAGTGAAAAACGTAACATTGAGAGAATAATAATAGTTCTATTAATAATTAACCCGTGTGTAATGTTCATATTGTTGTTACTCAGCCAGCGTTTGTGGGTCTGATGGACCCGTTGCATTTTGTGGCTTTTAATGCCTCACAATCAAACACTTTTAGGTTAAAATACTAAACAGACCTTATCCCAATAAAATACTGAACAGATGTTTACCTTATCCCAATAAACATCTGTTCAGTATTTTATAGGGGTGTAACGGTACACAAAAATTTCGGTTCGGTACGTACCTTGGTTTAGAGGTCACGGTTCGGTTCATTTTCGGTACAGTAAGAAAACATCCATCCATCCATTTTCTACCGCTTATTCCCTTTCGGGGTCGCTGGTGCCTATCTCAGCTACAATCGGGCGGAAGGCAGGGTACACCCTGGACAAGTCGCCACCTCATCGCAGGGCCAACACAGATAGACAGACAACATTCACACACTAGGGACCATTTAGTGTTGCCAATCAACCTATCCCCAGGTGCATGTCTTTGGAAGTGGGAGGAAGCCGGAGTACCCGGAGGGAACCCACGCATTCACGGGGAGAACATGCAAACTCCACACAGAAAGATCCCGAGCCTGGATTTGAACCCAGGACTGCAGGACATTCGTATTGTGAGGCAGACGCACTAACCCCTCTGCCACCGTGAAGCCCTAGGTCAAGTATTTCATTATATATATATATATATATATATATATATATATAAATAAATAAAAGAAATACTTGAATTTCAGTGTTCATTTATTTACACATTTACACACACATAACACTCATCTACTCATTGTTGAGTTAAGGGTGGAATTGTCCATCCTTGTTTTTCTAACCATATGCATGTACAGTTGATGGCAGTATTGTCCTGTTTAAGAGTGTCAAACACTACCATGAATTGATTAACGTGGACCCCGACTTAAACAAGTTGAAAAACTTATTGGGGTGTTACCATTTAGTGGTCAATAGTACGGAATATGTACTGAATTGTGCGATCTACTAATAAAAGTTTCAATCAATCAAATCAATGCTGTGTACGGCAGACGAACTGCTTTACGGTAGACGAAAACGGACTGCTGTTGTTGTGTGTTGTTTCCGCGCTGGGAGGAGGTTAATGAAAATGCCTAACAATAGACCCACATAAGAAACCAAGAACTCGCCCTCGATCATGCGACGGTTATAACGTCATTGGGCAGGCACGCTGTGGGAAAGCGGATGTGAAAACAGGCTCCGGTCCGCATGGAGCTGGAGGGGGCGCGGCCTCCAGCTCCGCCTGAATTTCGGGAGAAAATTTGTCCCGGAAAGTTTTCAGGAGAGGCGCTGAATTTCGGGAGTCTCCCGTAAAATCCGGGAGGGTTGGCAAGTATGCCAATGTGGCCCCGGTGTGGCCCTGGTGTAGCCCCGACGCCACTTGCATGCGCAGTTTGTTTAAATGAAAACAAAAGAAGTTGACCGAAATCTGTAATTGAACAAGGAAGTCGATACAAAATAAAATACGTCGACACACCTTAAAATCTTTTGTTTTCATTTACGTGAAAATACATAAAAGTAATATAATGTACCATATTTTTCGGACTATAAGGGGCACATAAAATCCATTCATTTTCTCAAAACTCGACAGTGCGCCTTATAACCCGGTGCGCCTAATGTACGAAGTCATTTTGGTTGTGCTTACCGACCTCAAAGCAATGTTTTTTGGTACATGGTGTAATAAGTGTGACCAGTAGATGGCAGTCACATATAAAACATACGTGTAGTGCGGCTTATAACCCAGTGCTCTTACTAATGTACAGAATCTTTTTGGTTGTGCTTCCCGACTTCAAAGCAATTTTTTTTGGTACGTGGTTTAATGATAAGTGTGACCAGTAGATGGCAGTCACACATAAAAGATACGTGTACGCGCCTTATAACCCAGTGCGCCTAATGCACGGAAATTATTTAGATTGTGCTTCCCGACCTCAAAGCTATTTTTTTTGGTACGTGGTGTAATGATAAATGTGACCAGTAGATGGCAGCCACACATAAATGATAAATGGGTTGTACTTGTATAGCGCTTTTCTACCTTCAAAGTACTCAAAGCGCTTTGACACTACTTCCACATTCACCCATTCACACACACATTCACACACTGATGGAGGGAGCTGCCATGCAAGGCGCTAACCAGCACCCATCAGGAGCAAGGGTGAAGTGTCTTGTTCAGAATATGCAAATATATTAAAAAATATATTTGCATATTCTTCAATTGTATTTATTTGTATTATTTGGATTCACTTTTCTAGTTCATTATTCTAAAGGCTCGTCGTTCAAGCATACACACACTAGCAATGGGGGTATAATTTTGTACTCACATTTTTATTGTACTATTTCGTATTCTATTATTCCTACTTATTATATCCATTTATGCATTTTATTTTTACTTATTTGCGTATTTTTTTCCATATTGTTAAATAAATGATAAATGGGTTGTACTTATATAGCGCTTCTCCACCTTCAAGGTACTCAAAGCGCCCCGACACCACCTCCACCCCCCCCCACCCACACACTGATGGAGGGAGCCGCCATGCAAGGCGCTAACCAGCACCCATCAGGAGCAAGGGTGAAGTGTCTTGCTCAGAACGAGGTTGGTACCAGGTGGGGATTGAACCAGGGACCCTCGGGTTGCGCACAGCCCCTCACCCACTGCGCCACGCCGTCCCCTTATATTGTTAAAATTATACACATTTTCAATTTTTTTTATCTGGGGGAAAATTAAAACTTTTAATGTCACTGCCAAAGCATGGAAATAAGACACCACATTATAGAATGTTTAAAATGAAAAAGCAACAAAAAACATTAATTATAGCCAACATTTCAGAAATATTGCCACCAATAGAGTAATATTTCTGTAAATGCACTTATTATGATCTACATCATATCGTATAACTGATACTAGTGATTGTTTTCCTGATAAAACAAAAACGTTTGAAAAAATTAAAACGAAAAATATAACAAGCCTGTCTTTTGAACAGCTTTTAGAAAGGTACAGGTCTTCAAAGAGCCATAAATCCCATCGCAAAAAGCTTTCTGTATTGGCTTTAAGTTTGGGAAAATGAATGCTAGGTTATAAATCATGCATCCCACCTGTACAGTACAAGGTTGATGCACCCTCATGGCTGCTACAGCCATCAGTGTGTGAATGTGTGTGTGAATGGGTGAATGTGGAAGCAGTGCCAAAGCGCCCCGAGCATCCCGAAGGCAGAAAAGAGCTATACAAGCACAACACTTTTACTAAGCCGGGAAGTTGGACAACTTTGATAATCCACAAGCAACCAATTTGATACTATATAGCTTTCAACAAATGGAACGCAAAATAAAATCATTCTATCATCGCTGGGAAGCAATTTTTTTGTCCGAGGAGTGATGATTATCTGAATTCAACATCTAAAGAAAGGAACAACATTCCATCAGTCGGCATCCCAGTGAAAACAGACATTGTAATTGACTGTTTTATTTTTGAAACGTTTAGCCTGTTATTTGTTCTTTAATGCTTAAAATGAGCAAATACTGCAAAAATTACATTTTATCATGAATGTGCCTGTTACCAAAGTAACAACATACTTACAGTATATATATATAAAGCAGTGTTAAAGGTTTTTGGAGGGCTTCATAGAAGGAATAGATTGTACGCCCATTTACTGCATTGTTAGCTGCCTCTTACTTGCAGTTTGTTTGTATTGAGAATAAACACAAAGAAAAAAGTGTGCTCTTGTCTCAAAAGAATTGTGAATGATGGGCAACTTGTAAAAAAAAAAGTTATGCGAAATAGCAAGTAGGGGTGTGAACATCTTTGGTCCCTTACTGATTTAATACAATTCCAATTGTGACGATTCGATACAGAATCTATTTTCGATTCAACAATGCGTAATTTGGTATTAATAGTTATAATGAACACTATGACGACACTTTTTCAAAAGAGGTTGCGGGTAAAAAAAAAACCTCAGTTGCATGGAGATGGCCTGAAAACATCTTTTAAAAAATTGATTCTTATAAAAACAAAAAATCGGGTTTGTTTTAATTCGATTTTGGAAAATTATGAAAGTGAATCTTTTTTTTTCTGCACCCCTACAAGCAATTATCCTGATTCTTAGCTTACATAAGAAGACAAGCAATAAAAAGTCTTACATAAAACATACGTGTAGTGCGCCTTATAACCCGGTGAGCCTGATGCACGGAATCATTTTGGTTGTGCTTTCCGACCTCAAAGCTAATTTCTTTTATAGATGGTGTAATGATAAGTGTGACCAGTAGATGGCAGTCACACATAAGAGATACGTGCAGACTGCAATATGACTCACGTAAACAACACCAAAATTGTATATGTTCCATTGAAAATATAGAACATTACATCAAAATGTTTTAGTCGCCTTTGGTAAGCTATGAAGCCGCACTGCTCGATGGATTGTACTGTGCTTCAAAAAAGAGTTTTATTATGGTGTGTGTATAAGGTAAAACATTATCTGCCATTTTGTTTCGCAATATTATGCAAAAGCAACTTTTTTTTTTACGATCTGGAACCTGCTGATCTGTATTTGGGATCTGCATAAATCCTGATCTATTGTAATCCTCAAGCAGATTGTGTCTTGACCCGAGATCTACAAAGCGCAGAGGAAACAGGACCTGACGCAAGCTCCAAGGCATCTTTTCTTTGAACTGTTTTATGACCGATGGCAACGGCTGTTGACATCCCCCGTGCCTTTAGAAACAGCTGTTGACATGTAATCAGGGAAAGTCCAAATAAAAGAGGAGGCGTGCAACCTTTCATCAGAGCGTGGTGGAAGACTGTATAAAGAGTACAGCCCAGATGTTTCCCCTCAATGAGCTAAATTGAATTCTGTCTCTGTTTGGATTCCTTGCTTCTTGTCTGTTTAATAGATGTCATCAGTGTTTGAACCTGACAAACCCTTACTGATATATTCACACAATTATGCTTTGACAAAATTGCCCAGAGATGTACCAATAAATGTGAACATTTTTGCATTTTATAAAAGATTATTCGACACAAAACACACCTTGGTAAGTATAACAGGTAAAAAAAAAAAAAAGGGAACTAAAAACAAACAAGAAAAAAACTGAGTTCTTTGTTTTTTATATTGCTATTGTTATTTAAATGCATCGCTATTGCTGTTATTTTTACTTAATGTGGTTTATTGGTTACCAATCTACAAACCCCGTTTCCATATGAGTTGGGAAATTGTGTTAGATGTAAATATAAACGGAATACAATGATTTGCAAATCCTTTTCAACCCATATTCAATTGAATGCCCGACAAAGACAAGATATTTGATATTCAAACTCATAAAGTAGTTGGGAAAGGGCATGTTCACCACTGTGTTGTATCACATTTTCTTTTAACAACACTCAATAAACGTTCTTGTTTTATGTAGAGCTTCAGTCGTTCAACAGTTCGGGGTCTCCGCTGTCGTATTTTACGCTTCATTATGCGCCACACATTTTCCATGGGAGACAGGTCTGGACTGCGGGCGGGCCAGGAAAGTACCCGCACTCTTTGTAACACGTGGCTTGGCATTGTTTTGCTGAAATAAGCAGGGGCGTCCATGATAACGTTGCTTGGATGACAACAAATGTTGCTCCAAAACCTGTATGGACCTTTCAGCATTAATGGTGCCTTCACAGATGTGTAAGTTACCCATGCCTTGGGCACTAATGCACCCCCATACCATCACAGATGCTGGCTTTTCAACTTTGCGTCGATAACAATCCGAATGGTTATTTTCCTCTTTGTTCCGGAGGACACCACGTCCACAGTTTCCAAATATAATTTGAAATGTGCACTCCTCAGACCACAGAAAACATTACCACTTTACCACCTCATTCTGTTTTTTAAATTTGTTTTAGGAGTCTTTTTACATGTGTTTAGGAGTATTTTTTACGTGTTTTATGAGTTTTTTACGTGTTTTAGAATCTGTTTTTAAATTTGTTTTAGGAGTCTTTTTACATGTTTTTAGGAGTATTTTTTACGTGCTTTATGAGTTTTTTACGTGTTTTAGGAGTCTTAATGTGTTTTAGGAGTCTTATTATGAGTTTTAGGAGTCTTATGTGTTTTAGGAGTAATTTACGTTTTAGATGTCACTGTGCATCTCTTTGGAGTCATTTTATGTGTTTTGGAGTCGTTTTTAATGTTTTAGGAATTGGTTGTTGTGTTTTTAAATGTTTTACTAGTCATTTTAATGTGTTAAGTCATTTTATGCATTTGTGTTTCGCACAAGAGGTAGAACATCTCACTCTGTGTTTTCTGGAATCCACTTTGCATCAGTCCATCTTAGAAGATCTCGGGCCCAGCAAAGCCGGCTGTGTTCCTGGGTGTTGTTGATAAATGACTTTCGCTTTGCATAGTAGAGTTTTAACTTGCACTTACAGATGTAGGGACCAACTGTAGTTCCTGACAGTGGTTTTTGAAGTGTTCCTGGGCCCATGTGGTGATATCCTTTACACACTGATGTCGGGTTTTTGATGAAGTACAGCCTGAGGGGTCAAAGGTCCGTAATATCATTGCTTACGTGCAGTGATTTCTCCAGATTCTCTGAACCTTTTGGTGATTTTACGGAACGTAGATGGTAAAATCCCGAAATTCCTTGCAATAGCTCGTTGAGAAATATTGTTCTAAAACTGTTCCACAGTTTGCTTACAAATTGGTGACCCTCACCCCATCCTTGTTTGTGAATTACTTAGCATTTCATGGAAGATGCTTTTAATACCCAATCATGTTCCCAATTAGCCTGCACACATGTGGGATGTTCCAAATAAGTGTTTGATGAGCATTCCTCAACTTTATCAGTATTTATTTCCACCTTCCCCAACTTATTTGTAACGTGTTGCTGGCATCAATTTGAACATCAAATATGTTGTCTTTGTAGCATATTCAACTGAATATGGGTTGAAAATGATTTGCAAATCATTGTATTCTGTTTATATTTACATCTAACACAATTTCCCAACTCATATGGAAACGGGGTTTGTACTTCATCATTCTTCAGTCAACTTTGTGGAAGTGCAACCCTAATTTGTTCTAATCCTTCTTTAATATCGTTCCAAGTTTCAGCCTCTCCATGTCGACCGTAGCACAGGCTTTGCGCACGTCAACTTTATGTGTCAGGAAAAATCACAGCCACAGAAATCACCACAAAAAGTTCTTAAAAGCCCGGGATTAGAGCGAGATGCTATCAAAGGGCAAGGATATCTACTGTAAGCCAAGAAAAGTGGAGGATCAAACACGTGTTATGGGAACGAGAAGAAAAAAAAAATGTACTAAAATGGAAAATGGGTAACAATGATGGGGTGTATGACTTTGTATTTCTACCGCTGCCAAGTACATCAACACAATGTTCAAATTATAAAACAGCAATAGCAATTGAAATATACGCAGAGAAAGTGGCACAGAGGTCCCACTTTTTATACATCGTAATTCGGTTTAAGAAAACAACTGAAAAAACATCGCCAGGGTTTACGTATTTTCCGGACTATAAGGCGCACTTAAAATCCTTTCATTTCCTTATAACCCGGTGCGGCTAATGTACGGAATAATTCTGGTTGTGCTTATCAACCTCGAAGCAATTTTATTTGGTACATGCTGTAATGATAAGTGTGACCCGTAGATGGCGGTCACACATAAAACAAACGTGCAGTGCGCCTTATAACCCGGTGCGCCTAATCTGCGGAATCATTTTGGTTGTGCTTCCCGACTTCAAAGCAATTTTTGGTACATGGTGTAATGATAAGTGTGACGAGTAGATGGCAGTCACACATAAAACATGTGTAGTGCGCCTTATAATCCAGTGCGCCGAATAACCCGGTGCGCCTAATGTACGGAATAATTCTGGTTGTGCTTACCAACCTCGAAGCAATTTTATTTGGTACATGGTGTAATGATAAGTGTGACCCGTAGATGGCAGTCACACATAAAACAAACATGCAGTGCGCCTTATAACCCGGTTCGCCTAATCTACGGAATCATTTTGGTTGTGCTTTCCGACTTCAAAGCAATGTTTTGGTACATGGTGTAATGCTAAGTGTGACAAGTAGATGGCAGTCACACATAAAACATATGTGTAGTGCGCCTTAAAATCCAGTGCGCCGAATAACCCGGTGCGCCTAATGTACGGAATAATTCTGGTTGTGCTTACCAATCTTGAAGCAAGTTTATTTGGTACATGGTGTAATGATAAGTGTGACCCGTAGATGGCGGTCACACATAAAACAGACGTGCAGTGCGCCTTATAACCCGGTGCGCCTAATCTGCGGAATCATTTTGGTTGTGCTTCCCGACTTCAAAGCAATTTTTGGTACATGGTGTAATGATAAGTGTGACGAGTAGATGGCAGTCACACATAAAACATGTGTAGTGCGCCTTATAATCCAGTGCGCCGAATAACCCGGTGCGCCTAATGTACGGAATAATTCTGGTTGTGCTTACCAACCTCGAAGCAATTTTATTTGGTACATGGTGTAATGATAAGTGTGACCCGTAGATGGCAGTCACACATAAAACAAACATGCAGTGCGCCTTATAACCCGGTTCGCCTAATCTACGGAATCATTTTGGTTGTGCTTTCCGACTTCAAAGCAATGTTTTGGTACATGGTGTAATGCTAAGTGTGACAAGTAGATGGCAGTCACACATAAAACATATGTGTAGTGCGCCTTAAAATCCAGTGCGCCGAATAACCCGGTGGGCCTAATGTACGGAATAATTCTGGTTGTGCTTACCAATCTTGAAGCAAGTTTATTTGGTACATGGTGTAATGATAAGTGTGACCCGTAGATGGCGGTCACACATAAAACAGACGTGCAGTGCGCCTTATAACCCGGTGCGCCTAATCTACGGAATCATTTTGGTTGTGCTTCCCGATTTCAAATAAATTTTTTGGTACATGGTGTAATGATAAGTGTGACGAGTAGATGGCAGTCACACATAAAACATATGTGTAGTGCGCCTTATAATCCAGTGCGCCTAATGTGCGGAATCATTTTGGTTGTGCTTCCCGACCTCAGAGCTATTTTTTTTGGTACATGGTGTAATGATAAATGTGACCGGTAGATGGCGGTCACACATAAAACAAACGTGTAGTGCGCCTTATAACCCGGTGCACCTAATCTGCGGAATCATTTTGGTTGTGCTTTCCGACTTCAAAGCAATGTTTTGGTACATGGTGTAATGCTAAGTGTGACAAGTAGATGGCAGTCACACATAAAACATATGTGTAGTGTGCCTTAAAATCCAGTGCGCCGAATAACCCGGTGCGCCTAATGTACGGAATAATTCTGGTTGTGCTTACCAACCTTGAAGCAAGTTTATTTGGTACATGGTGTAATGATAAGTGTGACCCGTAGATGGCGGTCACACATAAAACAGACGTGCAGTGCGCCTTATAACCCGGTGCGCGTAATCTACGGAATCATTTTGGTTGTGCTTCCCGACTTCAAATACATTTTTTGGTACATGGTGTAATGATAAGTGTGACGAGTAGATGGCAGTCACACATAAAACATATGTGTAGTGCGCCTTATAATCCAGTGCGCCTAATGTGCGGAATCATTTTGGTTGTGCTTCCCGACCTCAGAGCTATTTTTTTTGGTACATGGTGAAATGATAAGTGAGACCAGTAGATGACAGTCACACAAAAATACATAAAAGTAACATAATGTATCGTATTTTTCAGACTATAAGGTGCACTTAAAATTATTTCATTTTCTCAAAACTCGATGGTGCACCTAATGTTCGGAATAGTTTTGGTTGTGCTTACCGACCTCAAAGCAATTTAATTTGGTACATGGTGTAATGATAAGTGTGAGGAGTAGATGGCAGTCACACATTAGAGATAGGTGTAGACTGCAATATGACGGCAGTAAACACCAAGACATTAAATGTTCCATCCATCCATCCATTTCTACTGCTTTTCCCTTTCGGGGTCGCTGGAGCCCATCTCAGCTGCATTCGGGCGGAAGGCCGTGTACACTCTGGACACAGATACCCAACATTCACACTCACATTCACACACTAGGGCCGAGGCCAACTCAGGACCTTCATATTGTGGGGCACATGCATTAACCCCTGTTCCACCGTGCTGCCCGTTTTATGTTCCATTGAAAATAAAAAATAAAGAACAATATACACGGAACTTAAAAATATGTCAAAATGTTTTACTATGACTTTGAAGCCGCATCGCTGGATGGATGGTCCGCCCGTTACGGCTACCGTAGTCAGAGATACGAGTATTACTAAGGTGTGTGTATAAGGACTGCAAAATGGCACCCATTAGTAGACATTACCTGGCGTTTTGTTTCACAATATTACGCTAAAACCAACTTTTCTTACCGCCTGGTACCTGCTGATGTGTATTTGAGATCTGCATAAGTCCTAAAAATGTAGTAGTCCGCGCCGATGCCGTAGTCGATAAGCTTCATCTTTTTCACTATTCTCTTGTTATGCGACATTCATCTTTTGCTGTTGCCATTTCTTATATAAAGTAGTGTAAAGTGCTAAACTAAAACACAAAACTTTAGTTATTAAGAGAGTTCTGGTCGGACGTTTTTTTTACAGGACACATTTCCGGCGTTGTTGCACTAGCGAGCCACGTATGGGGAGATGTGTCAGGTTCAAACACTGATGACATTATTAAACAAGACAAGAAGCAAGGAATTAAATAGAAACAGAATTACATTTGGGTCAATAGAGGAGAAACGTGTACAACTGTACCCTTGTACAATGTCACTATGCTCTCATGAAAGATTGTACGCCTCTTTTATTTGGAATTTTCCTGATTACATGGCAACAGCTGTTTCTAAAGGAAGGGGGGGTCGTAAACAGCAGTGGTTACAAAACAGTTCAAAGAAAAGGGGCCTGGAGGGGGTACAGGTCCTGCTTCCCCTTCGCTTTGTAGACAATATCTTTCTGTGGATTACAATAGAAGGAAGAAACCGATGCCTTCACGTCGCTTCTTATCCCACACGGTGGAGTTTTCCAAACCTTCTGCTTGGTAGGATCAAAAACAGCTTTTGTCCTCTTACAGGGCGAGCTGAACTTAATGTAAAATAAAGTTTTTTGATAACTTAGATCCAATTATTCTGCCAAGATGCTCCTACGTTATTGATTGAAGTCAAGTCTGAATGTCATTAAAACACTTTGTTCCATCTTTTGACACTTCTTCCACTCCCGTCCTTGCACGCTACACCGCTACAACAAAGATGACGCGGTCGAAGGTGAGCCACGTAAACAAGACCGCCCACAAAAGGGCGCATCCTGAAGCGAATGTCAGAAAGCGATTGGAAGATGATCTGTAAATAGAGATGTCCGATAATATTGGACTGCCGATATTATGGACCGATAAATGCTTTAAAATATAGGAAATTATTGGTATCGGTTTCAAAAAGTAAAATGTACACGTGTACACGGACGTAGGGAGAAGTACAGAGCGCCAATAAACCTTAAAGGCACTGCCTTTGCGTCACATAATATCTACGGCTTTTCACACACACAAGTGAATGCAAGGCATACTTGGTCGACAGGCATACAGGTCACACTGAGGGTGGCCGTATAAACAACTTTAACACTGTTACAAATATGCGCCACACTGTGAACCCACACCAAACATTTCGGGAGAACATCCGCACCGTAACAGAACATAAACACAACAGAACAAACACCCAGAACCCCTTGCAGCACAAACTTGCATGTCCCACATTCCAATAATGCACTTTGTGACTATAATAATAAATATGGCAGCGCCATGTTGGCATTTTTTTCCATAACTTCAGTTGAGTTATTTTGGAAAATCTTGCGTGGGCATTACGACAAAATTAGGCATAAAAATGTGTTAATTCCACGACTGTATCGGTTGATATCGGAATCGGTAATTAAGAGTTGGACAATATCAGAATATCATAACATCTCTATCTATAAAACATCATCTATGCAACATTTTGACCAAGGAACCACCATTACATGTTATGTAGACCACAAGGAAGAAAAAAAAAATCATAATATGACTCCTTTAATGCGTCTTATATATGAAAATAGAACTGAACAGGAATAATCGGTAGAAAATGGATGGATGGATGGATGGTGTTGCTTACGTTTTTGGGTGTCAGAAACAGATTCATTGGATTTGCATGTAGGAAAAATAGCTTTAGAGCTACCACTGTACGCCAATACTGAGTACTAAGGAATAATTGCTGAAGAAGCAGGCTGATTATGCGCCAAAAAAAATCCCAAGCATCTCCAATTGAGAGATTTACTGTGGAAGGCTTTGGCTCTCCATAGTCTTTTTGTGTACACAAGTAAGATGCCCTTAAATTCTTGAGAATTCCAGTTGAGCAAACCACAGTCTGAGGATGTGGTTGGCTGAGGTTATGTTAATTATGGAGGGGACAAACCACAAATGTGGACAGGATTCCTGAAGGTAGACTTAGTTGTTTCAAACTAAAATGACAACTCTAAACTACAAGCAAACACACCTAAAAACGGTTTAGTGGTTAGTGTCAGGCTTGCCCCTGACAGTTTGTTTGTGTTTTAGTTTTTCCTCAGTGTGTGTAGTATTTCCTGTCTTTAGTTCCTGTCAGCGCTCTTATTTTGTCTGTTTCCTGTCTTTCTTTCTCAGTGCTTATTGGTACCTGGCCACACCTGGTGTCAATCAGCCCACTCTTATTTAGACCTGTCTTCCCATCCAGTCAGTTCTGGATTATTGTCATGTCATGTATTGTCGCTCCTGTCGTGTCGTGTCTTTGCAGCGTAGCGGTAAGCTATATTTCGCTTGCTGTTTGTAGTGAATTGTGAATTATATTTATATAGCGCTTTTCTCTAGTGACTCAAAGCGCTTTACATAGTGATACCCAATATCTAAGTTACATTTAAACCAGTGTGGGTGGCACCGGGAGCAGGTGGGTAAAGTGTCTTGCCCAAGGACACAACGGCAGTGACTAGGATGGCGGAAGCGGGAATCGAACCTGCAACCCTCAAGTTGCTGGCACGGCCACTCTACCAACCGAGCTTACTGTTTTTTGTTCCCTGCCTCCAGTTTGTTTTGTACTACACGTTACGACTTCTGTTTTCCTGCTCGCTACCCGCTAGCTACCACGCAAGGCCCCTTTTGTTTTTGCTAGCTTCCATGCTAAGCTCCTTTTGTTGTCTAGCTCCCATGCTAGCTCTTTTAGTTTGTTATCTGCCTCGTGCACACTTTTTGTTGTACCCCTTTTGTTTCTTCTTGTTCTATTATTTTAATTAAATCATGTTTCCTTACTCAATGCCTGCCACCTTCTCTGCATCTTGGGGTTCGTCACAAACTAACTCTTGACAGTTAGAAATCTGTACATGTTGGGCAATTTTTAAAAAGCTGTCAAAAAATTTGTATGCATATTATCAAAAAACATTCCGTTCTCTAAGTTCCCAGTGAACAGGCGAAAGCAATCTTTGTTGTACCAAGCCAAAGGTTTGTAAAAATTCCATTGTGTACGATGGGAGGAGACGGGAGGGGTTATCTATTGTGATCCAAGACCTGCCCAAGCTCGATCCAGGACCAGTGTAAGACCAAGGCATCTTATTCTTTTCTTTTAATGTGACCGAAAACAATGGCTGTTTACATACCGCCCATTCCTTTAGAAACAGCTGTTGTGGTATAAACAGGGAAAGTCCAAATAAAAAGAGGTGTCGTAAAATCTTTCGCCAGAGAGTGCTGAGACACTGTACACTTGTACAAGTGTACAGTGTCCGGGCGTCTCTCCTCAAATTGAGCCAAATTTAATTCTGTCTCTGTTTAATTCCTTGCTTCTTGTCTCGTTTAATAGATGTCATCAGTGTTTGGACCTGACAAAAGCCTATTTGAAAGGAAAATGTATTTTACTTGCGACATCTCTAAATACTGTCCATTGAAAAATGGAAATGGATGGTGGTGGCGACTTCTATGTAGCCCACCAAGCATCACCCGATTATACATCCAATCATCTACAATTTTTGTCAATACAATTTTAAACTCACACTGTGCATTCTTTGTTGGTAATGTTATAATGAAACTGCTAAAATTGGAAGGTTGATGTTGGTACTTTGGAAACTGAAAAAACTTTGATTCAATTACCATGACATAAAAATTTTGTGGGTGGTCTTATTTACGTGGCTCACCTTTATGGAGTTCTCTGACAACAATCTGAAAATGTGGTTTCTAACTAAAATGACAACTCTAAACTACAAACAAACGCACCTAAAAACGGTTTAGAGGTTAGAAATCTGTAAGAGCTGTCAGAAAAATTCTAAGTAAATTATCGAAAAACTTTCCGTTCTCTGAGTTCGCAGTGAACAGACGAAAGCTATCTTTGTTGTACCAAGCCAAAGGTTTGTAAAATTCCATTGTGTACGTTGGGACGAGACGGGAGGGGTAATATATTGTGATCCAAGACCTGCCCAAGCTCGATCCAGGACCAGTCCAAGCCCGAGGCATCTTTTTCTTGTGTTAATGTGACCAAAAACAATGGCTGTTTACATACCCCCATTCTTTTAGAAACAACTGCAAAAACTTTGATTCAATTACACAGACAAACATTTTGTGGGTGGTCTTATTTACGTGGCTCACCTTTATGGAGTTCTCTGACAACGGTCTGAAAATATGATTGGCTGAGGTCATGTTAATTATGGAGTGGACAAACCACAAATGTGGACAGGATTCCGGAAGGTAGACTTAGTCGTTTCAAACTAAAATTACAACTCTAAACTACAAACAAACACACCTAAAAACGGTTTAGAGGTTAGAAATCTGTAAGAGCTGTCAGAAAAATTCTAAGTAAATTATCGAAAAACTTTCCGTTCTCTGAGTTCCCAGTGAACAGACGAAAGCTATCTTTGTTGTACCGAGCCAAAGACTTGTAAAATTCCATTGTGTACGATGGGAGGAGACGGAAGGGGTAATCTATTGTGATCCAAGACCTGCCCAAGCTCGATCCAGGACCAGTCGAAGCCCGAGGCATCTTTTTCTTTTGTGTTAATGTGACCGAAAACAATGGCTGTTTACATACCCCCTATTCCTTTAGAAACAACTGCAAAAACTTTTGATTCAATTACACAGACAAACATTTTGTGGGTGGTCTTATTTACGTGGCTCACCTCTATGGAGTTCTCTGACAACAATCTGAAAATGTGGTTGGCTGAGGTTATGTTAATTATGGAGTGGACAAACCACAAATGTGGACAGGATTCCGGAAGGTAGACTTAGTCGTTTCTAACTAAAATGACAACACTAAACTACAAACAAACACACCCAAAACAGTTAGAAATCTGTACATGTTGGGCAATTTTTAAAAAGCTGTCAGAAAAATTTTAAGTAAATTATCAAAAAACCTTCCGTTCTCTGAGTTCCCAGTGAACAGCCAAAAGCTATCTTTGTTGTACCAAGCCAAAGGTTTGTACAATTTCATTGTGTACGTTGGGAGGAGACGGGAGGGGTAATCTATTGTGATCCAAGACCTGCCCAAGCTCGATCCAGGACCAGTCGAAGCCCGAGGCATCTTTTTCTTGTGTTAATGTGACCGAAAACAATGGCTGTTTACATACCCCCATTCTTTTAGAAACAACTGCAAAAACTTTGATTCAATTACACAGACAAACATTTTGTGGGTGGTCTTATTTACGTGGCTCACCTTTATGGAGTTCTCTGATAACAGTCTGAGAATGTGGTTGGCTGAGGTTATGTTAATTATGGAGTGGACAAACCACAAATGTGGACAGGATTACGGAAGGTAGACTTAGTCGTTTCTAACTAAAATGACAACTATAAACTATAAACAAACACACTTAAAACAGTTGGAAATTTGTACATGTTGGGCAATTTTTTAAAAACCGTCAGAAAAATTTTAAGTAAATTATCAAAAAACCTTCCGTTCTCTGAGTTCCCAGTGAACAGACGAAAGCTATCTTTGTTGTACCAAGCCAAAGACTTGTAAAATTCCATTGTGTACGATGGGAGGAGACGGAAGGGGTAATCTATTGTGATCCAAGACCTGCCCAAGCTCGATCCAGGACCAGTCGAAGCCCGAAGCATCTTTTTCTTGTGTTAATGTGACCGAAAACAATGGCTGTTTACATACCCCCATTCTTTTACCAAGCCAAAGACTTGTAAAATTCCATTGTGTACGATGGGAGGAGACGGAAGGGGTAATCTATTGTGATCCAAGACCTGCCCAAGCTCGATCCAGGACCAGTCGAAGCCCGAAGCATCTTTTTCTTGTGTTAATGTGACCGAAAACAATGGCTGTTTACATACCCCCATTCTTTTAGAAACAACTGCAAAAACTTTGATTCAATTACACAGACAAACATTTTGTGGGTGGTCTTATTTACGTGGCTCACCTTCATGGAGTTCTCTGACAACAGTCTGAGAATGTGGTTGGCTGAGGTTATGTTAATTATGGAGTGGACAAACCACAAATGTGGACTGGATTCCAGGAGGTACACTTAGTCGTTTGCAACTAAAATGACAACTATAAACTATAAACAAACACACTTAAAACAGTTGGAAATTTGTACATGTTGGGCAATTTTTTAAAAACCGTCAGAAAAATTTTAAGTAAATTATCAAAAAACCTTCCGTTCTCTGAGTTCCCAGTGAACAGACGAAAGTTATCTTTGTTGTACCAAGCCAAAGACTTGTAAAATTCCATTGTGTACGATGGGAGGAGTCGGAAGGGGTAATCTATTGTGATCCAAGACCTGCCCAAGCTCGATCCAGGACCAGTCGAAGCCCGAAGCATCTTTTTCTTGTGTTAATGTGACCGAAAACAATGGCTGTTTACATAACCCCCATTCCTTTAGAAACAACTGCGAAAACTTTGATTCGAATACACAGACAAAATCAGCAAATATCTATGTGGGATGCAATCCATTGCTTATTCGTAAATTGGCAGGCTTGTTTAATATTTGTTAAATCTACTGTAAAAATCCTAATGCTTAGCAGTTTAATCACCATAAAAAGCATAGGTCTAGTGTGCTATTTTCCCATTTCTAAAACCGTTCAACATTCAGTGCACCTGAACACTAAGCCACCAGAAATGTTCTGGGCAGACCCGGCCGGGTGTTGATGAGCTTAAGCTTGGTCGGCGCTGTTTTTGAAAGGCAACACTCACGCTAATCAGTGACATCCGCAGCATATGTTAGTCAACTGGGTAGTGTTTGACTCCCATGTTGATGATATGTAAATATTTACGAATGCATGTAAGTACGCAGCCTATTTTGGGACTTACGCACAGATGTTTGATCTTAGAAATGGCATGTAATTATTTACAATAAACACTTCAGCTCAAATGGCATTGCTGCATGCATATATTTGAATGTGGTGGAAATTATTGAGCGATATGGTGCTTGTGATTTCTTATGGATAGGTAAGTAGCAGATTCATCTTTTTTGAATAGTCTCCATCCATCTTTCATCGTAGAGGCCAGTGGGGAGCGTGGAGAGCTCTTGTAAACAAACAAGGGTGGGAAATAACACCAATCTTCCAGCTTCAAACCATGTGTTTACTGCTTGCGGTACGTCTTGTTTGAAAATATCACTGTCCATGCACACTGGCTGTGGATGCATGGACAAACTACTTGGAGGGTAAAGCTTCAACCAAACTAAGGAGAGAGAAGAAAATGGACTAGAGGTGTCCGATAATGGCTTTTTTGCCGATATCCTGATTTTGTCCAACTCTTAAAGGGGAACATTATCACAATTTCAAAAGGGTTAAAAAAACAATAAAAATCAGTTCCCAGTGGCTTGTTTTATTTTTCCAAGTTTTTTTCAAAATTTTACACCTCCCGGAATATCCCTAAAAAAGCTTTAAAGGGGAACATTATCACCAGACCTATGTAAGCGTCAATATATACCTTGATGGTGCAGAAAAAAGACCATATATTTTTTTAACCGATTTCCGAACTCTAAATGGGTGAATTTGGGCGAATAAAACGCCTTTCTGTTAATCGCGCTGGAGGCGATGACGTCAGAATGTGACGTCGCCGAGGTAACACACCCACCATTTTCATTTTCACATTACAAACACCGGGTCTCAGATCTGTTATTTTCCGTTTTTTTTACTATTTTTTGGAACCTTGGAGACATAATGCCTCGACGGTGTGTTGTCGGAGGGTGTAACAACACTAACAGGGAGGGATTCAAGTTGCACCACTGGCCCGAAGATGCGAAAGTGTCTGCCGCCAGACCCCCATTGAATGTGCCAGAGTGTCTCCACATTTGACCAGCGATGCTAAGACAGACATGGCACAGAGATGTATGGATAACCTGCAGATGCATTTGCAACGATAGTCAACGAAATCACAAAGGTGAGTTTTGTTACTGCCAGCTAATCGATGCTAACATGCTATGTTAATCGATGCTAACATGCTATTTACCGGCGGTGCTAAAGCAGACATGACACAGAGATGTATGGATAACCTGCAGATGCATTTGCAACTATATTACGTCTCCTTCCACCCACATTTAATGCGAAAAAAACACTTATCAATCGACGGATTTAAGTTGCTCCAGTGTCACAAGATGCGAAAGTCCTGATCGTTTGGTCCGCACATTTTACCGGCGATGCTAACACAGCTATTCGGCCATGCTATGGCTATGAATAGCGTCAATAGCTATTCGCTCAATAGCTTCAGTTTCTTCTTCAATATTTTCATACTCCAACCATCTGTTTCAATACATGCGTAATCTGTTGAATCGCTTAAGTCGCTAAAATCCGAGTTTGTCACTATATCTTGCTGTGGTATTCCCATTGTTTGTTTACATTGGCAGCACTGTATGACGTCACAGGGAAATGGCCAGTGTCTTCGCAGAGAGCCGAAAATAAGGCACTTTAAAGCTTTATTTAGGGATATTCCGAGACCAGTAAAATTTTGAAAAAAACTTAAAAAAATACAACAAGCCACTGGGAACTGATTTTTATTGTTTTTAACCCTTTTGAAAATTGTGATAATGTTCCCCTTTAAAGTTCTTGATTTCTGCTGTTTGCGATGCGACTGTCCATTTCCCTGTGACGTCATACAGGGCTGCCAATACAAACAACATGGCGGTTACCACAGCAAGATATAGCGACATTAGCTCCGATTCAGACTCGGATATCAGCGGCTTAAGCGATTCAACAGACTACGCATGTATTGAAACATATGGTCGGAGTATGGAGGCAGATAGCGAAAACGAAATTGAAGAAGAAACTGAAGCTATTGAGCAAATAGTTATTGACGCTATTCAGCCATAGCGTGGGTGTACCTAATGAAGTGGCCCATAGCATGGCTGCCTTATTAGCATCGCCGGTAAAATGTGCGGACCAAACGATCAGGGCTTTCGCATCTTATGACACTGGAGCAACTTAAATCCGTCGATTGGTAAGTGTTTGTTTTGCATTAAATGTGGGTCTCTAGTTTCAAATGTACATACAGCTAGCGTGAATAGCATGTTAGCATCAATTAGCGTAGCATGTTAGCATCGATTAGCTGGGAGTCATGCTGCGACCAAATATGTCTGATTAGCACATAAGTCAACAACATCAACAAAACTCACCTTTGTGATTTTGTTGACTTAATCGTTGCAAATGCATCTGCAGGTTATCCATACATCTCTGTGCCATGTCTGTCTTAGCATCGCCAGTCAAATGTGAAGACACTCTGGTACATTCAATGGGGGTCTGGCGGCAGATTTCTTGCCAGTGGTGCAACTTGAATCCCTCCCTGTTAGTGTTGTTACACCCTCCGACAACACACCGACGAGGCATGATGTCTCCAAGGTTCCAAAAAATTGTCGTAAAACGGAAAATAACAGAGCTGAGACCTGGTGTTTGTAATGTGAAAATGGCGGCTGTATTACGTCTGTGACGTCACGTTCTGACGTCATCGCCTCCAGCGCAATAAACAGAAAGGCGTTTAATTCGCCAAAATTCACCCATTCAGAGTTCGGAAATCGGTTAAAAAAATAGATGGTCTTTTTTCTGCAACATCAAGGTATATATTGACGCTTGCATAGGTTTGGTGATAATGTTCCCCTTTAATTACCGAGTCCGATATCAACCGATATATACAGATATGGAATTAACACATTATTATGCCTAATTTTGTTGTGATGCCCCGCTGGATGCATTAAACAATGTAATAAGGTTTTCCTAAATAAATCAACTCAAGTTATCGAAAAAAAAATGCCATATTCAGGGACCGAACGTCCCTTTGGGACATTGTATTTCTAAGGTTTTATCATTATTATACCGCCGCCTCTTAGAGCTGTAATTTGACCCCCTTAATATGCTTCAAAACTCACCAAATTTAACACACACATCAGGACTGGCGAAAATTGCCATCTAATAAAAAAAAAACCCCATAACTCAGAATTGCGCTGTTGGGTCCCCTAGGAATAAAACACAGACAAAACTGCTCATAGGAAGAAAACACAGACAAAACTGAATGTAACTCCTGGTAAGAATGTCATAGAGACACGAAACAAAAACCTCTATGTAGGTCTCACTTACACCTACATTTCATTAATTTACATCAGTCAGCAAAAATCAACATGAAGTTGCCAAATTACCCCTTCAAAACAAAAAATTTGTAAAAACCCGTCACCTTTTTTCAAACATTATCTCCTCTGAGCGCGTTTCTTGTGTCGGCTTCAAACTCGTACAGGAAAGAGATTGAACTCTTCTGATTAAAAGTTGCGCAAATAGTTTTTCTAACTGCTCCGGTTTTGATTTTACGAGCCTTCAAAAAACTGCTACGCTGCTGCCGTCTCAAGACGGTCGCTTAAAAGCAGGAAGCACCAGCGTGACCACACAATGCAGAGAAGGTAGGTACTGTGCGGGTAAAGATATGTTGACTGGGTGAAAGAAAGAGGCACCAATTTGACACCAGGATACAGAGAAGGTAGGTAATGTGCAGGTAAAGATATGTTGTCTGGGTGATTGCAGGAAGCACCGGCGTGTATGGGTGAAAGAAAGAAACACCAGTGTGACCCCGGGAGGCAGGGAAGGTAGGTAATGTGCAGATAAAGATATGTTGAATGGGTAAAGGCAGGAAACACCAGCAAAAGTCGGTCCCGTCCATCGCCGCTTGCAACTTTAATTATTATTGAAGTCACAAAGTGCATTTTTTTTAACATGCCTCAAAACAGCAGCTTGAAATTTGGTACATGCTCTCCCTGAGAGAGTATGAGGAGGTTGGGGGGGCAGGGTTGAGGTGGGGGGAAAGTGTTGGGGGTAGCGGGATGGGGGGTGGGTATATTGTAGCATCCCGAAAAAGTTAGTGCTGCAAGGGATCCTGGGTATATGTTCTGTTGTGCTTATGTTGTGTTACGGTGCGGATGTTCTCCCGAAATGTTATTAATCATTTTACCATGAATTGATTAACGTGGACCCCGACTTAAACAAGTTGAAAAACTTATTGGAGTGTTACCATTTAGTGGTCAATCGTACGGAATATGTACTGTACTATCTACAAATACAACTTTCAATCATTTAATCAAAAACACGGTTTTCCAAAATAAGAGAACAACTTCAACTCCAGTTATGGAAAAAAGTGCCACAAAGTGTATTATTGTTTTTCAACATGCCTCAAAACAGCAGCTACAAAAACAATGAAGGCACAGAGCTTCAGTCCAGAGTATACTAAAGTAATAAAAAAATAACATAGTCCTCCTTTAGTGCAAGACTGCCTGGCATACTGTATAACGGGAAATTTTAAACTGGGCTCAATCTTCCCTGTTCTAACGTTATTGTATGGGTAACACAAATGTGCTGCAAGCTGGGGGTGAGTGCTTTAAGTGGCCTACCAGTCAGCCATCCATCCATTTTTCTACCACTTGCCCCTTTGGGCGGAGTCATTAAGCGACAACTGTACGGTATTACTTTTTTCGGTGTTTGCTTGTCATCCATCTTCCGCTTGTATTCATCGTGTATCTCCTTATGATTCCTGAAGAGGTGGGAGATCGAATTGCTTGTACTAAAAAGGAAGACGTCTTGGTTCCTCCTCGGAAAACCAACTTTTTGCAGTCATTGCAAATTGCCAGTTTTGTATCCGTCAGAGACACTTTAAAATAATCCCAAACCATAGACATGGTGTAGTCAATCACCAGGCGAGCTGGCTTGTTAGCCACGGCTACAGCACCGGCAACAACACACTCTTGTTGTTGTTGTTATGCTACGCTTGCAGCGGTTTGATGAGGTCATCAAGCGTCGCCAGTAAACATCTTGTGCTGCAGTCGTCACCTACTGTGTTGTGTGAGGGGAGAGGGCAGGGGCTGCGGACTGGGGGACGCGCCTGCTCTGTACTTCTCCCTACGGCCGTGTTTTACCGGATATGTACCGCTCCGTACAACGGTGTTTTAAAAAGTCATTAATTTAACTTTTTGAAACCGATTCCGATAACTTCCGATATTACATTTTAAAGCATTAATCGGCCGGTATTATCAGACATCTATCCAATGGACAAAACCATGTTTGAGCACAGCGTGCAACTGGTAGTGGCTTACATGCTACACTGTAAAAAGTATGCAGAAATGCAAGATGAAAACTAGGTTCCGACAAGGCAAGAGAAGGAGCTGCTCATATGTAGTTCTCTCATCTACAAACTCAGTTTTCAGCATTAATGGTGCCTTCACAGATGTGTAAGTTACCCATGCCTTGGGCACTAATGCACCCCCATACCATCACAGATGCTGGCTTTTGAACTTTGCGTCGATAACAGTCTGGATGGTTCGCTTCCCCTTTAGTCCGGATGACACAACGTCAAATATTTCCAAAAACAATTTGAAATGTGGACTCGTCAGACCACAGAACACTTTTCCACTTTGCATCAGTCCATCTTAGATGATCTCGGGCCCAGAGAAGCCAGCTGCGTTTCTGGATGTTGTTGATAAAGGGCTTTCGCTTTGCATAGTAGAGCTTTAACTTGCGCTTACAGATGTAGCGACAAACTGTATTTAGTGACAGTGGTTTTCTGAAGTGTTCCTGAGCCCATGTGGTGATATCCTTTAGAGATTGATGTCGGTTTTTGATACAGTGCCGTCTGAGGGATCGAAGGTCACGGTCATTCAATGTTGGTTTCCGGCCATGCCGCTTAAGTGGAGGGATTTCTCCAGATACTCTGAAACTTGTGATGATATTATGGACCGTAGATGTTGAAATCCCTAAATTTCTTGCAATTGCACTTTGAGAAACGTTGTTCTTAAACTGTTTGACTATTTGCTCACACAGTTGTGGACAAAGGGGTGTACCTCGCCCCATCCCTTCTTGTGAAAGACTGAGCATTTTTTGGGAAGCTGTTTTTATACCCAATCATGGCACCCACCTGTTCCCAATTAGCCTGCACACCCGTGGGATGTTCCAAATAAGTGTTTGATGAGCATTCCTCAACTTTATCAGTATTTATTGCCACCTTTCCCAACTTCTTTGTCACGTGTTGCTGGCATCAAATTCTAAAGTTAATGATTATTTGCAAAAAAAAATAAAGTTTATAAGTTTGAACATCAAATATATTGTCTTTGTAGCATATTCAACTGAATATGTGTTGAAAAGGATTTGCAAATCATTGTATTCCATTTATATTTACATCTAACACAATTTCCCAACTCATATGGAAACGGGGTTTGTAAATAAGTCACATGATTATGTGTCCAAGACACTGAGTAAAAAGCCTCGCGGATTAAAATTCTGTTTAACCATCCGAGAAGACGCGGTGGGTCCGTGGAAAGCCACAAAAGCAAAGCAGAGACAAGCTCAGTGACCAGAGGCTTAGTGAGCCTACAGAGGATGCTGCGCACCATTCACTGTCCTGGAGGAAACCAACAAATAGGGCCGACTTGCTTTCATAAGCACTGTGCAGAGTGAAAAGGTCCTACATCCCCTCCGGCTGTTTTTTTTTTTTTTTTTTTCTACAGGTTTTACATAAAATGGACCAGCGTGAAGCAGTGTAAAGTTACATTAGGACAGAAAGACCGACTGAAAAGAGCAACTGGATGAATAAAGGCACTATTTTGGAATTGGTCCCATCATCTACATTCCCTATGTGGAACAAAGACACATTCCCTTTTCTGTAAACGCTAAATAAAAAATAAAAAAAAGTTATAGCACAAGGCAGACAAAGGAATTAATAATCTATTTTGCCAATAAACACCTCTCAAACTCATCCAAACCACAACTTTCCACTCACTGGCCTGCTTGTTAACCAAGTAATAACGACATTCTAATTGCAAGAGCTAACACCTAGGAACTACTTCTGTGGCGTCCTGACACAGCGCCACTCACACTGCTTCTCTGGCCGCTAGCGGTGTAGTGTGCAAGGATGGGAGTGGAAGACGTGTCAAAAGATGGAGTTAACTGTTTTAATGACATTCAGACTTCACTTCGATCAATCCATAACGGAGAAGCAGCATCTCATCCGGAAACAACAACAAGGCCAGAAATGTGTCCTGTGAAAAACCGTCCAAACGGATCTCTAATAACTAAAGTTCCTTGGGTGAATAAAAAACTCACTACACCGGTATGTTTTTGTGCTTTCATGGCGAGTTTAGAGATGCTACCTCAGTAGAAGCATTTAAGTCCCATCTTAAAACTCATTTGTATAATCTAGCCTTTAAATAGACCCCCGTTTTAGACCAGTTGATCTGCAGTTTTTCTTTTATCCTCTGTACCCCTCTCCCTTGTGGGGGGGAAGGGCACAGGTCCGGTGGCCATGGATGAAGTGCTGGCTGTCCAGTCGGGATGCGGGGGTGGACCGCTCACCTGTGCATCAGTTGGGGTCATCTCTGCACTGTTGACCTGTCTCCGCTCGGGATGGTCTCCTGTTGGAGACCACTATGGACTGGACTCTCACTATTATGTTAGTTCCACTGTGGACTGGACTCTCACTATTATGTTAGTTTCACTATGGACTGGACTCTCACACTATTATACTAGATCCACTGTGGACTGGACTCTCACACTATTATGTTAGATCCACTGTGGACTGGACTCTCTCACTATTATGTGAGATCCACTATGGTCTGGACTCTCACACTATTATGTTAGATCCACCATGGACTGGACTCTCACTATTATGTTAGTTCCACTATGGACTGGACTCTCACTATTATGTTAGATCCACTATGGACTGGACTCTCACTATAGTGTTAGATCCACTATGGACTGGACTCTTACACTATTATGTTAGATCCACTATGGACTGGACTCTCACTATTATGTGAGATCCACTATGGACTGGACTCTTACACTATTATGTTAGATCCACTGTGGACTGGACTCTCACTATTATGTTGGATCCACTATGGACTGGACTCTCACTATTATGTTAGTTCCACTATGGACTGGACTCTCACTGTTATGTTAGATCCACTATAGACTAAACTCTCACACTATTATGCTAGATCCACTATGGATTGGACTCTCACTATTATGCTAGATCCACTATGGATTGGACTCTCACTATTATGTTAGATCCACTACGGACTGGACTCTCACTATTATGTCAGATCCACTATGGACTGGACTCTCACACTATTATGTTAGATCCACTATGGACTGGACTCTCACACTATTATGTTAGATCCACTATGGACTGGACTCTCACTGTTATGTTAGTTCCATTATAGCCTGGACTCTCACACTATTATTCTAGATCCACTATAGACTGGACTCTCACTGTTATGTTAGATCCACTATGGACTGGACTCTCACGACTATGTTAGATCCACTAAGGACCAGACTCTCACACTATCATGCTATATCCACTATGGACTGGACTCTCACTGTTATGTTAGATCCACTATGGACTGGACTCTCACTATTATGTTAGATCCACTATGGACTAGACTCTCACAATTATGTTAGATCCACTGTGGACTGGACTCTCACTATTATGTTAGATCCACTATGGACTAACCTCTCACACTATTATGTTAAATCCACTATGGACTGGACTCTCACTATTATGTTAGATCCACTATGGACTGGACTCTCACACTATTATGTTACATCCACTATGGACTGGACTCTCACAATATTATGTTAGATCCACTATGGACTGGACTCTCACTATTATGTTAGATCCACTACGGACTGGACTCTCACTATTATGTCGGATCCACTATGGACTGGACTCTCACTATTATGTTAGATCCACTATGGACTGGACTCTCACACTATTATGCTAGATCCACTATGGACTGAACTCTCACTATTATGTTAGATCCACTATGGACTGGACTCTCACACTATTATACTAGATCCACTATGGACTGAACTCACACTATTATGTTAGATCCATTATGGACTGGACTCTCACTATTATGTTAGTTCCATTATAGCCTAGACTCTCACACTATTATTCTAGATCCACTATAGACTGGACTCTCACTGTTATGTTAGATCCACTATGGACTGGACTCTCACTGTTATGTTAGATCCACTAAGGACCAGACTCTCACACTATCATGCTAGATCCACTATGGACTGGACTCTCACTGCTATGTTAGATCCACTATGGACTGGACTCTCACTATTATGTTAGATCCACTATGGACTGGACTCTCACACTATTATGTTAAATCCACTATGGACTGGACTCTCACTATTATGTTAGCTCCACTATGGACTGGACTCTCACTATTATGTTAGATCCACTACGGACTGGACTCTCACAATTATGTTAGATCCACTATGGACTGGACTCTCACTATTATGTTAGATCCACTATGGACTGAAATCTCACTATTATGTTAGATCCACTATGGACTGAACTCTCACTATTATGTTAGATCCACTATGGACTAGACCCTCACACTATTATGTTAGATCCATTATGGACTGGATTCTCACCATTATGTTAGATCCACAAAGGACCAGACTCTCACACTATTATGCTAGATCCACTATGGACTGGACTCTCACTGTTATGTTAGATCCACAAAGGACCAGACTCTCACACTGTTATGTTAGATCCACTATGGACTGGACTCTCACTACTATGTTGGGTCCACTATGGACTGGACTCTCACTATTATGTTAGATCCACTATGGACTGGACTCTCACTATTATGTTAGATCCATTATGGACTGGACTCTCACTATTATGTTAGATCCACTATGGACTGGACTCTCACTATTATGTTAGATCCACTACGGAATGGACTCTATTATGTTAAATCCACTATGGACTGGACTCTCACTATTATGTTAGATCCACTATGGACTGGACTCTCACACTATTATGTTAAATGGACTGGACTCTCACTATTATGTTAGATCCACAAAGGACCAGACTCTCACACTATTATGCTAGATCCACTATGGACTGGACTCTCACTGTTATGTTAGATCCACAAAGGACCAGACTCTCACACTATTATGCTAGATCCACTATGGACTGGACTCTCACTGTTATGTTAGATCCACTATGGACTGGACTCTCACTATTATGTTAGATCCACTATGGACTGGACTTTCATCATTATGTTAGATCCACTATGGACTGGACTCTCACTATTATGTTAGTACCACTATGGACTGGACTCTCACACTACTATGTTTGATCCACTATGGACTGGACTCTCACACTACTATGTTTGATCCACTATGGACTGGACTCTCACACTACTATGTTTGATCCACTATGGACTGGACTCTCACTATCATGTTAGCTCCACTATGAACTGGATTTTCACAATTTTATGTTAGACCCACTCGACGTCCATTGTATTTGTTCTCGTCTTACATAAAGGTTGTGGATTATTGGAAAAGTTCCCACCAAAATGCAGTTTTCCTTTAAGATGTTGGTGACCTTCATACTTTCTAGAGAAATCCTAAACCAAACGCCCCTCTGACAACTACGACTATATTCACTTTAATGTTGATACAAAAATGCTTCATGCTATGTAATGCTTCACTGCGAGCGCACACAGGACACACAACAACATCTCTGCTTGTTCATGTTTCCGATGCATCAGCGAGTGTTGGATGTGAGTCAGGCTAAATCAAAGCCAGGGTAACAGTCTTGTAACACAACGGCAGTTCCTTTCAAGCTAAGACCGAAAACCCCTTTTCCATCATAAACAGGTAGTCTCCACAGTAACGAGTTTTGTTTTGGAAAAAGTCCCATTAGTGGTATTTTTCATGGTGAAATGTGCAGAACACTCGGGGAGGGGTATCGTTTACATTTTAACCGATACCAGTGCCAAACTGGTACTTTTGAAACACAGCTGGTTGCCTTATGCGGCACCCAAACCTGAATTTAAAAATAGACATCCAATTTTAAAACAATGTCTTTGATGGGATTTTAACTCAGACTACCAACAATAATTTGTGTTACAGTGGAGGCCCTTAGGGATATTTTCGTTCACTTGCCAAATTTGGCACAGGCGTAGCTCAGGGCATACTTGAATGATTTGGCGAGGGCGCCCACGCCGGTGACCTTTGGGGTCGCCACAGGGGCCATTCAAATATGGCCGCCACTTGTAATAGCTTGTGTCTCTAACATTTGAAACAGTTGAGCTACAAATGTAAAACTTGGTGTCTATTTCATGTGCTTTGACTATTAGAAATATGACGGAATGCTCATTTTTTTATTTTTGGGTGTGTCTAGACCCCTAATTTGCATACCGTATTTCCTTGAGATGCCGCCGGGTATATAGTGTGTGCCTGCCTAGAATTACTGACGGGTCAAACTCGTTCCGCAAAATAATTAGCGCATGCTTAGTATTACCGCCGGCTCAGGATTAACGCCAGGTCAAACTCGTTTCGCAAAATATTATTTTTATTAGCGCATGTCTAGAATTTCCGCCGGGTCAAACTTGTTTCGCAAAATAATTAGCATATGCCTAGAATTTCCGCCGGGTCAAACTCGACACTTCACCTGTCATTATTTTCAAAATGGAGGAGGCTGATTTCAATAATTTGAATCGCATATAGGAAAGAAGATTAATAGCTATTCAGTAGGGTTTAAGGTCCAAGCTATTGAATATGCTAAAAAGAACAGTAAGCAGTTATGTTGTATTAATATACCAAAGCTGTGGGTGTCAAATATGATGGTAGAGGGATCTTCTTGCGACTACTCGGCTGCAGAAGAAGTGACAACAAGCATTAAGAGTGAGCAGCGATCGTTTATTTTTTCCTCTCGCTTGCACTTTTAACATGGAGGATTACATATCTAAAATACAACAGTTTTCTAAACTGGAGTTTCAAGCGAAGCAGGGGGTAATAAAGGAAGATCTCCATCGAGACAGAAAGACTTTTGAAACTGAAGAAAGATAAGGAAGACTTCTATGACAAAGTTATCGATGCTTTTGATCAAAAGGAGCTGCGCATGGACTTCATTTATAAGTAAGGGTAAGACCATGATGAAATTTTTATTATTAAATGTGCTTTTCATGATGGTATCCTTACATCACACTCACATTTATAAGCGCAGGCCTAAATTTAACGCAGGCCTTTGGTAAACGCCGCAGTGAGAAGAGATTTTAAATTAATTAGCGCCCCCGGCGGCAATTCAAGGAAATACGGTATTTCCAAGTGGCGTTTTGCTATTCTGAAGACATTGGACGTAACTTGGGCATTGTTACGAGTAAAACCTGGAAAATAAAGTGCTCTAATGAATAAATGAATAAATGATCATAAATCTGATCATTCCAGTATGTTTCTGAAGCTCCAAAAAAGTTTGCCAAAAAATATCAAAAGTTAAGGTACACCTAATTTTTACATAGACGCCATCTTGGAAATATGCTAATTAGGTGTCCAAACACACCCAATCATATTTCATATTGTCAAAAATATGAAATAGACACCAAGTTTGGATTCGTAGCTCATGTGTATGTCGAAATTTCAAAATACATGATGCTGAGATAGAAAGAGCGAATGCAATAACGTTACAAAATAAGCTAAGTTGGAAGGCCCGTGCCAACTATATCAAGGCAAAGCTGGGTAAATCTCTTGCAATAATATCTCCAGTCTGTTAAATGAAGAACACCTGTATATTTTATACTGTTCCCTGGTTCTCCCTTACGTGACCTACAGCCTAGAAGTGGGGGGGAAACACTTATAAAACCAATCTTAATCCAATTAGTATCAGTCCAAAAAACGAGTCATCTGCATTGTGAATAAAGTGGCTTACAAGGCACATTCACACAAGCCTTTCATTAGATTAAAAGCCCTAAAATTGAAGGATTTGGTTGACTTTAATACCGCACAGTTCAAGTATAACAAACAATAACAAATTACCAGTGTATGGTTTCAAAAGCGACACGGTTTATAATTTCCGAGAGAAAGAAACAAACAAAAAAAAACTTGATCAGCATTGTGTGTCTTTTGTTGGGATTCATTCATAGAATATGTTGGAACAAGATGTAAGACTGTACAACTTTAGTTGAATTTAAAATTATTTTGAAAAAATCAATATTAAAAAAAAAATTTGTTGACACCTTGGGTTGGACGATATATCGATATACTCGTATCAGTGCGATATAGAAAATGACTATATCGTGATATTGGAGTATACCTTCTCACGCAGTTGCTTTTAGCTGCGGGCATTACACTACAGGCTCTTCCCACTCTTTCCTGTCTCTCTTTCTCACATACTGTCGCGTCATTCGCCCTCGCATGAGAGGTAGCAGCATGGGTACCATTAGCTGTGATGCTAGCGGAATGGTGCGAGTGGTAGTACGAGAGAAAGAAGGCGCCAATCCGGTAACAAATGGAGGATAAATTAATTCCTAAGAAAAACAGCAGGGGGTCCATCGTCTGGCGGTGGTTTGGCTTCAAGTGGGAATATGTCGAGCAAGTATGCAGCAAAAGCGTAGCTACAAAAAGCAGCATTACTACTAATTTGTAGCATCATTTGAAAAGTCACCCGCTAGAGAATGAAGGGTGCTTGAAACTCCACATGTCAACATCTCCGTTCAATGCCACACCCAACAAAATCACCACCATATCAAAAAAATAGTCAACAACAGAAGGAGATATCGTCCGCAGGAACCTACCACATAGCAAAGGACATACACCATTTGATTTCCTATTATGCAGCTCATTCTTATTTTTATTTGACACTTATTGAAATATCTTGTGTGACATGCACAAAAGTGCACTTGATTTGTTTTTAACTATTGTAGTGGCGTTCTGTGCAAAAAGTGCACTTTAATTTAGTGTTGCTTTGATATGTCATCTTAGTGACATCATGCACAAAAGTGCACTCTTAGCTTGTTTTAAAATGTCTCTGACAATCTTGCACTTTCTGTTTTGGAAATGACATGAATGTTTGTGCCACTGCTTAATAAATACACTTTTGGTCAATTGACTTAATTGTGGTTTCGCACAATTATATATACATACAGTATATCCACATACACACATTTATTTTTATATATATATATATACACACACATATATACATATATATATATATATGTGTGTTTGTATGATATGTATATACACATACATATATACACACACACACACACACATATGTGTATATATATATATATATATATATATATATATATATATATATATATATATATATATACACACACACACACACACACACACACACACACACACACACACATATATATATTTATATATATTTATTTATATGGTTATAAACTGGCTCTGCGATGAGGTGGCGACTTGTCCAGGGTGTACACCCACTTCCGCCCGAATGCAGCTGAGATAGGCTCCACCACCCCCACAATACTAACTCATGATCCATCCATCCATTTTTCTACCGCTTGTCCCTTTTGCGGTCGCACGGGGGGGTCGCTGGAGCCTATCTCAGCTGCATTCGGGCGGAAGGCGGCGTACACCCTGAACAAGTCGCCACCTCATCGCAGACTCACTCATGATTTCAAATTAAATGAATAATTGTCTAATTAATGGTAATTACAACATCAAAATAATTGTGATCATCATCAATGGCCCTAAGAGATATAATAGTGATATATTTCCTCAATAATAAAGGAATGACATTTAAAAAACAACGCCAACAGAGACAAAAACTAACCATGGATTCTGATGCGTCATCTATATTGCTGCTCCTCGATCTTAGCGCTGCTTTCGATACAGTCGATCATAATATTTTATTAGAGCGTATCAAAACACGAATTGGTATGTCAGACTTAGCCCTGTCTTGGTTTAACTCTTATCTTACTGACAGGATGTAGTGCGTCTCCCATAACAGTGTGACCTCGGACTATGTTAAGGTAGCATGTGGAGTTCCCCAGGGTTCGGTCCTTGGCCCTGTACTCTTCAGCATCTACATGCTGCCGCTGGGTGACATCATACGCAAATACGGTGTTAGCTTTCACTGTTATGCTGATGACACCCAACTCTACATGCCCCTAAAACTGACCAACACGCTGGATTGTAGTCAGCTGGAGGCGTGTCTTCATGAAATTAAACAATGGATGTCCGCTAACTTTTTGCAACTCAACGCCAAAAAAACGGAAATGCTGATTATCGGTCCTGCTGGACACCGAACTCTATTAAATAATACAGCTTTAACATTTGACAACCAAACAATTAATCAAGGTGACTCGGTAAAGAATGTGGGTATTATCTTCGACCCAACTCTCTCCTTTGAGTCACACATTAAAAGCGTTACTAAAACGGCCTTCTTTCATCTACGTAATATCGCTAAAATTCTCTCCATTTTGTCCACTAAAGACGCTGAGATCATTATCCATGCGTTTGTTACGTTTCGTCTCGATTACTGTAACGTATTATTTTCGGGTCTCCCCATGTCTAGCAATAAAAGATTACAGTTGGTACAAAATGCGGCTGCTAGACTTTTGACAAGAACAAGAAAGTTTGATCACATTACGCCTGTACTGGCTCACCTGCACTGGCTTCCTGTGCACTTAAGATGTGACTTTAAGGTTTTACTACTTACGTATAAAATACTACACGGTCGAGCTCCATCCTATCTTGCCGAATGTATTGTACCATATGTCCCGGCAAGAAATCTGCGTTCAAAGGACTCCGGCTTATTAGTGATTCCCAGAGCCCAAAAAAAGTCTGCGGGCTATATAGCGTTTTCCGTTCGGGCTCCAGTACTCTGGAATGCCCTCCCGGTAACAGTTTGAGATACCACCTCAGTAGAAGCATTTAAGTCTCACCTTAAAACTCATTTGTATACTCTAGCCCAGGGGTCAGAAACCTTTTTGGCTGAGAGAGCCAAGAATCCAAATATTTTAAAATTTATTTCCGTGAGAGCCGTATAATAACTGAACGCGTGCATTTTTGAGTAAGACCAATATTTCTAGATTATAATAGGGCTCTTATTCTTTGTAATAACATTGTTATTCTGAAGCTAACTGTGGAGGGGGCGTGGCCTGCGGGACTGCAGCGAAGCGGGTTGTTGCCAGGACCAGCCTCAAAATCAGCAACAGGTGCATAGAAGGCCCACCTGGGCCTTTTTATCTAATTTATAAGCAGCAGCCAGGAGGAGAGACGGGGTTGGGGCTGGAGCCAGAGTGCGAGCGAGAACGAAAGAGGAAAAAGACAATTGCTGGAAAGCAACTGAGAGACTTATTGAAAAATAAAAAAAATATTGTAGCACTGAAACAGGCTCTCATGTCGGGGCTTGGTTGTCTGAAGATACCCCAGGAGGGCAAACCCTAAACTAACCGATAATAAATAAATCACTTCTTACCCTCATTGGAACTTGTTGAACAAGTGCGGTAGAAAAAGGATGGATGGATTCAAATGCATGAGCATGTTTTATATTTTGAACATTAATTTTAACAGTCTCAGCTCAGATTTAACCGAGAGCCAGATGCAGTTATCAAAAGAGCCACAGGTTCCCTACCCCTGCTCTAGCCTTTAAATAGACCCCTTTTTCAGACCAGTTGATCTGCCGTTTCTTCTCTTTTTCTCCTTCGCCCCACTCTCCCTTGTGGAGGGGGTCCGGTCCAGTGGCCATGGATGAAGTACTGGCTGTCCAGGGTCGGGACCCAGGATGGACCACTCGCCTGTGTATTGACTGGGGGACATCTCTGCGCTGCTGATCCGCCTCCGCTTGGGGTGGTTTCCTGTTGGCTCCACTATGGACGGGACTCTCGCTACTGTGTTGGATCCACTTTGGACTGGACTCTCACGGTTGTGTTGGATCCACTATGGATTGAACTTTCACATATGCGGTCCTCTCCAAGGTTTCTCATAGCCATCATTGTCACCGACGTCCCACTGGGTGTGAGTTTTCCTTGCCCTTATGTGGGCTCTACCTAAGATGTTGTTGTGGTTTGTGTTGTGGTTTATGCAGCCCTTTGAGACACTAGTGATTTAGGGCTATATAAATAATTATTGATTGATTGATTGGCTTCACGGTGGCAGAGGGGTTAGTGCGTCTGCCTCACAATACGAAGTTCCTGCAGTCCTGGGTTCAAATCCAGGCTCGGGATCTTTCTGTGTGGAGTTTGCATGTTTTCCCCGTGAATGCGTGGGTACTCCGGCTTCCTCCCACTTCCAAAGACATGCACCTGGGGATAGGTTGATTGGCAACACTAAATTGGCCCTAGTGTGTGAATGTGAGTGTGAATGTTGTCTGTCTATCTGTGTTGGCCCTGCGATGAGGTGGAAACTTGTCCAGGGTGTACACTGCCTTCCGCCCGATTGTATCTGAGATAGGCGCCAGCGCCCCCCGCAACCCCGAAAGGGAATAAGCGGTAGAAAATGGATGGATGGATGATTGGAAAAACGCAGATTTTAATCAGCACTTTCAAGTCATCCAGTAGTTATAGAATTATAAAAGGAAATTGCTAAATAAACAATACGCCTAATATTTTAGTTCTGTCAGTCCAAATAAGTTGACCATATCAAGAGGAGCTAAACATCACACATCCTGGAACGGTTGCTGGATTTGACACGAGGCAATCTCGAACTAAAAATTTAAGAAAATATCCATTCATCCATCCATTTATCCATTTTTCTACCGTTTATGTGAATTTTTTATTTCTGGGCATAAACCCCAGTCGATTGGTCTGATTAGCACATCCAAGTAGTGTTAGTGTTAGTCATTCTAAATGACTTAGGTGACTATAAAATGTTTTAATAGGCCTCCCATTGTCCACTGAAAAGACTCCACATAATCTTACTCCGAGCGAAACGTGGAATGTTTTACACAAAGAGAAGCTAAAGTGCTTATGGGAGCATTTTGGTGTCCCTAAATATGAATTAGATAACCCTTTAAAAAGCTACTGTCTGGTATATTCAAAGAGATAAGAACACCGTATGGTCCGTCGGAACTTGCTGATTGAGTTTTTTTTCCATTATCTCCTAAAAACCAGAACATGTAAGAACTGTAGCATCGAAGAAATGATGAAAACTTATATCTGTTAACACAGACAAAGGAAGGTTTGCATGCCAGCCATTGTTTTTTCCTCCCCTCAACTGTTCCTTCTAAATTAAGAATTTAAACCATCTAAAAGCGCTCCACCATACCGTTGACATTCGTGATGTCCTCTTAAGGATTTCCATGGGAAAGAATGTGCAGAATGTGCAGTAATCTGAGGTTAGGCTGCCATGTTTTGCTAAAAAGAGCACACATAACCCAGATATTTAAAGAATTAAACAGCCTGAAAAAAATAAAGGTCTTCAGTACAGCAATATCATTCTGTAGGGTTTAAATAAGTGAGAGTTAGAGATGTCCGATAGTATCGGACTGCCGATATTATTGGCCAATAAATGCTTTAAAATGTGATATCGGAAATTATCGGTATCTGTTTCAAAAAATAAAGTTAATGACTCTTTTAAAAGCCGCTGTAGGAGTAACACACGGACGTAAAGAGAAGTACAGAGCGCCAATAAACCTTAAAGGCACTGCCTTTGCGTGCCGGCCCAATCACATAATATCTACGGCTTTTCACACACACAAGTGAATGCAAGGCATACTTGGTCAACGGCCATACAGGTCACACTGAGGGTGGCCCTGTAAACAACTTTAACACTGTTACAAATATGCGCCACACTGGGAAGCCACACCAAACAAGAATGACAAACACATTTCGTAACACAACAGAACAAATAGCCAGAACCCCTTGCAGCACTAACTCTTCCGGGACGCTACAATGTACACCCCCCGGTACTGGAGTGGGCATTGGAGTTTGCTCAACCAGTCCACATGTGTTCTGTGGATTTGGAAAAGGCCTTCGATGGTGTCCCCCACGGTGTCCTATGCTCCAGGGTCCTTTGCTGCGGGTCATACAAACCCTGTGCAAGCGGAGCAAGACTCTGCTTCTCATTGCCGGTAATAAGTCAGACAGGGAGGTCTGGGCATCTCTGCTTAGACTGCTGCCCCTGCGACCCGGACAATGGATGGATGGAATTGGTACTATTAACAGTTTTAATTTTACAGCGGTTTATCGTTACATCCCTAATTTGAGCACTTAATAAAGAAGTGACCAGTTGATCTGCCGTTTCTGTTGTGCCCCCATCTCCCTTGTGGCGGGGGTGTGGGGGGGCACAGGTTTGGTGGCCACGGATGAAGTGCTGGCTGTACCCGGCGGTGGACCGCTCACCTGTGCGTCGGTTGGGGGCGTCTTTGCGCTGCTGACCTCTATCAGCTCGGGATGGTCTCCTGCTGGCCCCACTATGGACTGGACTCTCACTATTATGTTAGATCCACTATGGACTGGACTCTCACTATCATGTTAGATCCACTATGGACTGGACTCTCACTATTATGTTTGATCCACTATGGACTGGACTCTCACTATCATGTTGGATCCACTATGAACTGGACTCTCACTATTATGTAAGATCCACTATGGACTGGACTCTCACTATTAATTTGGATCCACTATGGACTGGACTCTCAGTATTATGTTAGATTCACTATGGACTGGACTCTCACTATTATGTTAGATCCACTATGGACTGGACTCTCACACTATTATGTTAGATCCACTATAGACTGGACTCTCACACTATTAACTTGATCCACTATGGACTGGACTCTCACACCATGATGTTAGCTCCACTATGGACTGGACTCTCACACTATTACTAGATCCACTATGGATTGGACTCTCACAATATTATGCTAGATCCACTCGACGTCCATTGTACCGGTCGCCTTGAGGTCCTATCCAAGGTTTCTCATTGTCCCATTGGGTTGAGTTTTTCCTTGCCCTGATGTGAGATCTGAACAGAGGATGTCGTTGTGGCTTGTGCAGCCCTCTGAGACACTCGTGCTTTCGGGCTGTATAAATAAATATTGATTGATTGATTGAAGTGTCATGAGTAATGTGAATGCTGTCCATCCATCCATCCATCTTCTTCCGCTTATCCGAGGTCGGGTTGCGGAGGCAGCAGCCTAAGCAGGCAAGCCCAGACTTCCCTCTCCCCAGCCACTTCGTCCAGCTCTTCCTGGGGGATCCCGAGGCGTTCCCAGGCCAGCCGGGAGACATACTGTATTTTTCGGACTATAAGTCGCAGTCTTCTCCACAGTCCAGCGGGGGGTGGGACCCGGCCAAACCAAAAAAAAATAAATAATATTTATTTTTTTATTTTATTTTTTTATAGTTCGGCCAAGTCTCAAACTACGAAAAAAAAGCGACTTATAGTCCGAAAAATACGGTAATCTTCCCAACGTGTCCTGGGTCTTCCTTCCTACCGTTCGGACGTGCCCTAAACGCCTCCCTAGGGAGGTGTTCGGGTGGCATCCTGACCAGATGCCCGAACCACCTCATCTGTCTCCTCTCCATGTGGAGGAGCAGCGGATTTACTTTGAGCTCCCCCCGGATGGCAGAGCTTCTCACCCTATCTCTAAGGGAGAGCCCTGCCACCCGACAGAGGAAACTCATTTTGTACCCGTTATCTTATCCTTTCAGTCATAACCCAAAGCTCATGACCATAGGTGAGGATGGGAACGTAGATCGACCGGTAAATTGAGAGCTTTGCCTTCCGGCTCAGCTCCTTCTTCACCACAACGGATCGATACAACGTCCGCATTACTGAAGACGCCGCACCGATTCGCCTGTCGATCTCACGATCCACTCTTCCCTCACTCGTGAACAAGCCTCCTCTGTACTTGAACTCCTCCACTTGGGGCAGGGTCTCCTCCCCAACACGGAGATGGCACTCGGACATGGAGGTGCTGATTCCCATCCTAGTCGCGAACCGATCCAGTGAGAGCTGAAGATCCTGGCCAGATGAAGCCATCAGGACCACATCATCTGCAAAAAGCAGAGACCTAATCCCGCGGCCACAAAACCGGATCCGCCTAGAAATTCTGTCCATAAAAGTTATGAACAGAATCGGTGACAAAGGGCAGCCTTGGCGGAGTCCAACCCTCACTGGAAACGTGTCCGACTTACTGCCGGCAATGCGGACCAAGCTCTGACACTGATCATACAGGGAGTGGACCGCCACAATCAGACAGTCCAGTACCCCATACTCTCTGAGCATTCCCCACAGGACTTCACAAGGGACACGTTTGAGTGCCTTCTCCGAGTCCACAAAGCACATGTAGACTGGTTGGGGCAAACTCCCATGCACCCTCAAGAACCCTGCCGAGAGTATGGAGCTGGTCCACAGTTCTACGACCAGGACAAAAACCACACTGTTCCTCCTGAATCCGAGGTTCGACTATCCGGTACACCAGTACACCTGAATAAACTTTACCGGAAAGGCTGAGGAGTGTGATCCCACGATAGTTGGAACAACCCTCCAGTTCCCCTTCTTAAAGAGAGGAACCACTGGTCTGCCAATCCAGAGGTACCGCCCCCGATGTCCACGCGATGCTGCAGAGTCTTGTCAACCAAGACAATGTGAGCGCTGTGTTGTGCGTTACTCACTTGATTAATTACAATGACAAGGCCTGTTCTATAGAAAAGGTGACCTTAAATGATGTGGTCTGTGGAGAGGGGGACACACCTAACATGTGTAGAAGACAGCATATCTAACATACAAAGTGCATGATGGGGTGTTCTTACCAGTCTCTCCTTAAAGACCATCTGCCGAAGCCACTTGAAGTCCGGTGGTTTGAAAGCAGAAAACACAAAAAGGGAATCCTTTTCATAATGTTCGGGCTTCTGAATAGCTCCCTCTGGATAAGTAATTCTCAGTGTCGTTTTGGTCCCGACGTCTTTGCTGTAACCGGCCACCGGGGCTTCATTCAATCTGGAACACAGTGGACCAGCCATAGGAAGCAAGGATTTAGACAGTGTTCATTTTGACAGCAAAATTTGATTTAGTTTTAGTCATAGTCTTTTGACTAAAATGTAATTTAGTTTTAGTCATAATTTAGTTATTTAAATTGTTTTAGTTTTAGTTGAGGAAATATCATAGGATTATAGTCGACGAAAACTACAGTAGATTTAGTCGACTAAAGGGTAATATGTAAACTTTCCCTTCAATTTCTGAAAGTCAAAGCAAAACAGCGGAAAAATCACCGATACAAGTCGTATTTTCATGAAAATCATGTCTCAAATGTAGTATTTCACGAGTAAGCCGTGTAATAAACGGGATAACGTCGAGTGAGTTTTAGTCCAGTTTTAGTTGATGAAATATCATAAGATTATAGTCGACGAAAACTACAGTATTTAGTCGATTAAAGGGTAATATGTAAACTTTCCCTTCAATTTCTGAAAGTCAAAGCAAAACAGCGGAAAAATCACCGATACAAGTCGTATTTTGATGAAAGTCATGTCTCAAATGTAGTATTTCACGAGTAAGCCGTGTAATAAACGGGATAACGTCGAGTGAGTTTTAGTCGACGAAATATTTTTTAAGATAATAGTCGACGAAAACTACAGTACATTTAGTCGACTAAAGGGTAATCTATAAACTTTCCCTTCAATTTCTGAAAGTCAAAGCAAAACAGCGGAAAAATCACTGATACAAGTCGTATTTTGATGAAAATCATGTCTCAAGTTTAGTATTTCACGAGTAAGCTAGGAAATAAACGGGATAACGTCGAGTGAATTTTAGTCCAGTTTTAGTTGACGAAATATAAGATTATAGTCGACGAAAACTACAGTAGATTTAGTCGACTAAAGGGTAATATGTAAACTTTCCCTTCAATTTCTGAAAGTCAAAGCAAAACAGCGGAAAAATCACAGATACAAGTCGTATTTTGATGAAAATCATGTCTCAAATTTAGTATTTCACGAGTAAGCCGTGTAATAAACGGGATAACGTCGAGTGAGTTTTAGTCCAGTTTTAGTTGACGAAATATCATAAGATTATAGTCGACGAAAACTACAGTAGATTTAGTCGACTAAAGGGTAATATGTAAACTTCCCCTGCACTTTCTGAAAGTCAAAGCAAAACAGCGGAAAAATCACCGATACAAGTCGCATTTTGATGAAAATCATGTCTCAAATGTAGTATTTCACGAGTAAGCCGTGTAATAAACGGGATAACGTCGAGTGAGTTTTAGTCCAGTTTTAGTTGACGAAACATCATAAGATTATAGTCGACGAAAACTACAGTAGATTTAGTCGACTAAAGGGTAATATGTAAACTTCCCCTGCACTTTCTGAAAGTCAAAGCAAAACAGCGGAAAAATCACCGATACAAGTCGTATTTTCATGAAAATCATGTCTCAAATGTAGTATTTCACGAATAAGCCGTGTAATAAACGGGATAACGTCGAGTGAGTTTTAGTCCAGTTTTAGTTAACGAAATATCATAAGATTATAGTCAACGAAAACTACAGTAGATTTAGTCGACTAAAGGGTAATATGTAAACTTTTCCTTCAATTTCTGAAAGTCAAAGCAAAACAGCGGAAAAATCACAGATACAAGTCGTATTTTGATGAAAATCATGTCTCAAATTTAGTATTTCATGAGTAAGCCGTGTAATAAACGGGATAACGTCGAGTGAGTTTTAGTCCAGTTTTAGTTGACGAAATATCATAAGATTATAGTCGACGAAAACTACAGTAGATTTAGTCGACTAAAGGGTAATATGTAAACTTTCCCTTCAATTTCTGAAAGTCAAAGCAAAACAGCGGAAAAATCACTGATACAAGTCGTATTTTGATGAAAATCATGTCTCAAGTTTAGTATTTCACGAGTAAGCTAGGAAATAAACGGGATAACGTCGAGTGAATTTTAGTCCAGTTTTAGTTGACGAATTATAAGATTATAGTCGACGAAAACTACAGTAGATTTAGTCGACTAAAGGGTAATATGTAAACTTCCCCTGCACTTTCTGAAAGTCAAAGCAAAACAGCGGAAAAATCACCGATACAAGTCGTATTTTCATGAAAATCATGTCTCAAATGTAGTATTTCACGAATAAGCCGTGTAATAAACGGGATAACGTCGAGTGAGTTTTAGTCCAGTTTTAGTTAACGAAATATCATAAGATTATAGTCAACGAAAACTACAGTAGATTTAGTCGACTAAAGGGTAATATGTAAACTTTCCCTTCAATTTCTGAAAGTCAAAGCAAAACAGCGGAAAAATCACCGATACAAGTCGTATTTTGATGAAAATCATGTCTCAAATGTAGTATTTCACGAGTAAGCCGTGTAATAAACGGGATAACGTCGAGTGAGTTTTAGTCCAGTTTTAGTTGACGAAACATCATAAGATTATAGTCAACGAAAACTACAGTAGATTTAGTCGACTAAAGGGTAATATGTAAACTTCCCCTGCACTTTCTGAAAGTCAAAGCAAAACAGCGGAAAAATCACCGATACAAGTCGTATTTTCATGAAAATCATGTCTCAAATGTAGTATTTCACGAATAAGCCGTGTAATAAACGGGATAACGTCGAGTGAGTTTTAGTCCAGTTTTTGTTAACGAAATATCATAAGATTATAGTCAACGAAAACTACAGTAGATTTAGTCGACTAAAGGGTAATATGTAAACTTTTCCTTCAATTTCTGAAAGTCAAAGCAAAACAGCGGAAAAATCACAGATACAAGTCGTATTTTGATGAAAATCATGTCTCAAATTTAGTATTTCATGAGTAAGCCGTGTAATAAACGGGATAACGTCGAGTGAGTTTTAGTCCAGTTTTAGTTGACGAAATATCATAAGATTATAGTCGACGAAAACTACAGTAGATTTAGTCGACTAAAGGGTAATATGTAAACTTTCCCTTCAATTTCTGAAAGTCAAAGCAAAACAGCGGAAAAATCACCGATACAAGTCGTATTTTCATGAAAATCATGTCTCAAGTTTAGTATTTCACGAGTAAGCTAGGAAATAAACGGGATAACGTCGAGTGAATTTTAGTCCAGTTTTAGTTGACGAAATATAAGATTATAGTCGACGAAAACTACAGTAGATTTAGTCGACTAAAGGGTAATATGTAAACTTCCCCTGCACTTTCTGAAAGTCAAAGCAAAACAGCGGAAAAATCACCGATACAAGTCGTATTTTCATGAAAATCATGTCTCAAATGTAGTATTTCACGAATAAGCCGTGTAATAAACGGGATAACGTCGAGTGAGTTTTAGTCCAGTTTTAGTTAACGAAATATCATAAGATTATAGTCAACGAAAACTACAGTAGATTTAGTCGACTAAAGGGTAATATGTAAACTTTCCCTTCAATTTCTGAAAGTCAAAGCAAAACAGCGGAAAAATCACCGATACAAGTCGTATTTTGATGAAAATCATGTCTCAAATGTAGTATTTCACGAGTAAGCCGTGTAATAAACGGGATAACGTCCAGTGAGTTGTATGTTGTGGAAAAAGCTTACCCGTGTGTGGATTTCGGGGTGATTAAATGGGTAAATAAATGGGTTGTACTTGTATAGTGCTTTTCTACCTTCAAGGTACTCAAAGCGCTTTGACATTACTTCCGCATTTACCCATTCACACACACTGATGGAGGGAGCTGCCAGGCAAGGCGCCAAACAGCACCCATCAGGAGCAAGGGTGAAGTGTCTTGCTCAGAACACAACAGACGTGACGAGTTTGGTACCAGGTGGGGATTGAACCAGGGACCCTCGGGTTGCGCACGGCCACTCTTCCACTGCACCATGCCGTCCCGAGTAAGCGTGTAATACTCTTCCATATCAGTAAGTGGCAGCCGGTAGCTAATTGCCAGCGGGAGGCAGCAAGCAGGTAAAAAGGTATCTAATGCTTAAACCAAAAATAAACAAAAGGCGAGTGCCCCTAAGAAAAGGCATTGAAGCTTAGGGAAGGCAATGCAGAACAAAACTAAGACTGAATTGGCTACAGAGTAAACAAAAACAGAATGCTGGACGACAGCAAAGACTTACTGCGGAGCAAAGACGGCGTCCACAAAGTACATCCGAACATGACATGACAATCAACAATGTCCTCACAAAGAAAGATAAAAATAACTAAAATATACTTCATTGCTAAAAAAAAGTAGATGAGGGGAAATATCGCTCGAAAGAAGACATGGAACTTCTACAGGAAAATACAAAAAAAACAGAAAAAGCCATCAAAATAGGAGTGCAAGACAAGAACTAAAACACTACACACAGGAAAACAGCAAAATACTCAATATAAGTCAGGGTGTGATGTGACAGGTGGTGACAGTACACCTACTTTGAGACAAGAGCTATATTGATGCATGCTTGGTTATGCTTTAAAGTCATATCCAACAACTCTTTACTGTCAACTGAGTTTCGTTTTTTAATCATTTCTGCTGGGGGTGTGCCTTCGGATTTTATCAACACAAAAAAAATGTGTCTTGGCTCAAAAAAGGTAGAAAAAACACTGCTTTAGAAGACCTTGGCCTGAAGACTGGAGGCTGCGCCCCGAAGAGCAGGGGCATAACAAGTCAGTGATGTACTAAGGGGTTCCACCATGCAACGCACGGAAAGTCAGGCCTAACATCTAAAACTCAAATCAGAATTTGACTGGAAGCCAATGAAGACTGGATCAAACGGGGGTGATATGGGCTGTTCTGGGAACACCGGTCAAAAGTCTGGCAGCTGCATTTTGTACCGTCTGAAGTCTGTTTAGGGGGTCCTGTTTATTTTCATTTATTGTTTTTAATAATTTTTTAATTCTTTATTATCATTTTTATATTAGTTTTATTTTTTATTCAGTCATTGGTGGAGCTCAGGATTATTGAATATTGTTTTAGAAACATTTATGTTTTTTGAATGCGCTATACAAATAAAGTGGATTGGATCGGATTGAACAGGGGAAAAAAACCCGCATCATCCATCCATCCATTTTCTACCGCTTATTCCCTTTCGGGGTCGCGGGGGGCGCTGGCGCCTATCTCAGCTACAATCGGGCGGAAGGCGGGGTACACCCTGGACAAGTCGCCACCTCATCGCAGGGCCAACACAGATAGACAGACAACATTCACACTCACATTCACACACTAGGGCCAATTTTAGTGTTTCCAATCAACCTACATCATTTGAATTGAATTTTAATCAGCACTTTCAAGTCATCCAGCGGCCATAAAATTATAAAGGGGAATTGCTGAATAGTAGGGGTGTAACGGTACACAAAAATTTCGGTTCGGTACGTACCTCGGTTTAGAGGTCACGGTTCGGTTCATTTTCGGTACAGTAAGCAAACAATAAAATATAATTTTTTTGATTATTTATTTACCAAATTTGTTAACAATGGCTTGATCCTTTTAACATTGGGAACACTATAATAATTCTGCCCATGATAATCCACATTAAACTGCCTCAAGTTGTTGCTTTGATTAAAAAAAATGACAAAACCTTTCTTCTACATATAAAAAGTGCAACATTAAACAGTTTCAAGTCAACTCATCATGCTTGATTTATTACAGCATTTGAGAAGCCTGTAGTTGACTTTTATTTTACACACACACACGCACGCACTGCAAAATGAGCTAACCTAACGCTAAAAGCTAATTAGCCTTCACCTCAAGCCAGAACTATGAGCGAGCTGAGCTGCAGTTTAAGTTTCTAGAAGGTCAACGGGCTAATAGTGATGTTAGTAGTAGTTGTGACCGGGAAGTGTTTTTTATAATTTGGGGAGTGTACGATGTCCTGCTAAACACGTCTGCTCGTCTCGACGCCGGAGCACTGACTCCATGTTTTCTGACCACGCACTGCTGATTGGCTGTTACATCGCTCTGAATACGCACTGCTGATTGCCTTTGTATGTAACCAATCAGATGGTTGTGTGGGCGGGACAATGCTGGGTGTTCACTGCTCAGACAGAGGCAGCTGCAGAGCAGCTTGTTAAGACTTTAGTTTACAAACTCCTTTGATACACCCTCGTACCGAACCGAAACGGTTCAATACAAATACACGTACCGTTACACCCCTACTGAATAGACATATTTTATTTCTGTCAGTCCAAATAAGTCGGCACGCGCTGTCCTCGTTTCTCACAGCAAGTGTGTTTGCGTCAGATAGCACATCCTTTTCACAAGTGCTAAATAAAACGCCAAATAGTGCTCCCAAAACGATGAATATTGCATACACTGCAAAAACTGAAATCTAAGTAAGATGAAATATCTCAAATAAGGGTGATATTTGCTTATTTTCTGTCTGGTAAGATAATTTTTCTCACCAAGCAGATTTTATGTTAGAGTCTTTTACTTGTTTTAAGGGTTTTGCTCCTAAATGATCTCAGTAAGATACTACAGCTTGTTTCCGACATTTTATGACCTTTTTGAGTAAAATATCCGTGAAACTGTTTTTGTCCAAGTGTCCAAAACACACCCAGCAATGGTGCACAGGAAGGCGGGGAAGAAGAGGGGGAAAAGGCGGCCAAAATGTTCAAAAGTCCCAATTGTGTCCAAAATACCTCCCCGGGGTTCCAGTCCCATGAGTCCCGCCGCCGGCCACACAAGTCCTGGGATACAAAAAATGTCCAAAATGCACCCAGCAAAGTCCCACGGGAAGTAGGGGGGGGGAAATGAGAAAAGTCGGCAAAAGTCCCCCAAAATTATCTAAATACCTACCCAGGTTCGAGTCCCAACCGGGTTCGAGTTTGAGTTTGAGTGCACACTCTAACCCGGGTGGAACTTTTGAACATTTCCCCGACTTTTCTCTCTTTTCTCCCCACCTTCCCGTGGGACTTTGCTGGGTGCGTTTTGGACATTTTGGGCATCCCGGCCGCCGGCGGCGGAACTTGTGGGACTCGAACCTGTGTAGGTATTTTGAACATTTTTGGGACTTTTGCTGACTTTTCCAACTTTCACCCCCTCTCCCCATGGGACTCGGCTGGGTGTGTTATGAACATTTAGGGCATCCCGGGAATTGCGCGGCCATACATAAGATTTTATGTTAGAGTGTTTTACTTGTTTTAAGTGTTTAGGTCCTAAATGATCTCAGTAAGATATTACAGCTTGTAGTTGTAGCTGAGATTTGATGACCTAAATTGAGTAAAACATGCTCGAAACGAGAATATCAACTGTTGCAAAGCTGTGTCATCAACACTCACAAGTATAAAACTACTTTTTAAAGTAAGAATTTCTTATTTCAAGAATGTAAAACAAAATCATGACTTTGACAAAATTTTTTCTCATATTAAAACAGATGACAGCCAAATAGACTTTGCCGGTTTTTTTTCAATGAAACAATAGGAAATACGTACTCGTAAACTGTAGTAGCACACTTGTTATTAGTGAGAATATACTTATTTTGAGGTATTTTTGGGTTCATCAAAGTTAGCTGATTTTACTTGTTTTGGAAAGTCTTGACAAGCCAAATTTTCTTGTTCTATTGGTAGATAATTTTGCTTAGTTCAAGTAAAATACCACTCATTTTTGTATTTTTTTTTCTGGTTTTTGAACACTGACTTTTTGCAGTGTACACACAAACCTTTATTACATTGGGCCGATAATGCGCTAAATATGATGATGATTGCAATTATCACAATGATTTGACACGGCTGGTAATATGTACATATCTTGTTTAATTGATGAATAAAAAGCAAAGTACCAGAACTATCGTGTCCTAGAGAGTGGTGTCTCACCTGACCACGACGTCATAGTCGTCTATAACGGAACCCAGCGACTTGTCGGATAGGATGCCGCCGTTTCCCACGATGATGCATCTTTTACAGCTGAGGCTGAAATGCACACGGGTTAAGGTCAAATGCAATGACCGAGTTCCTTATGACGTCCACCGAGTGTCTACATACCTGTCCAGCTCGTCCCCAAGTCCAAAGTTTTTGGTGGTGGTCAAAATGCTGTCAATGATTCTCTCTGCAAAATGAAGAGACGACTACCATGAATGCAAAACAAACATATGCACAAACTTGTTTCAGATGCAGCTACAGGTCGCTATAAAAAAAGGGGAACTGCATTTTTTGGGGGGAATTTTGCCCATCAGTCACAATATTGACAGACAAGACAAATCATTTTTTTTAATGCGTTCTAGCTGGTAAATACACGTGCATAAAATCCACTATTATAGTTCCTCTGTTCTAGTCTTTGTCAACCTTTTTTGAGGCAAGGCACATTTCTTTTCATAAAAATATCCAAGAGCAGAAAACGTTAAAGGCCTACTGAAATGATATTTTCTTATTTAAACGGGGATATCAGGACCATTCTATGTGTCATACTTGATCATTTCGCGATATTGCCATATTTTTGCTGAAAGGATTTAGTAGAGAACATCAACGATAAAGGTCGCAACTTTTGGTCGTTAATAGAAAAGCCTTGCCTTTACGTAACGTCACGAGTTGCAGGACTGAACACATATTCACATTGTTTATATCGGGAGCCACCAGCAGTAAGAGCAATTCCGACCGAGAAAGCGAAAATGTCCCCATTAATTTGAGCGAGGATGAAAGATTTGGCGGCAGTGTGAGCGTTTCAGATGTAATTAGACACATTAACTAGGATTTTTTGCTTATTGTTTTAATAGTGTTTTAGTGAGATTTTAAAGATTGTAAAGACATACCTCGAGGTCGGATGGCTGCGGTGAACACGCAGTGTCTCAGACAGAAGCCGAGGAGCCAAGCTCACAGCTGCCTTTTAAACAGCTACAGCAGGACGACGAATAATCCACTGATGTCTCCGGTAAGATATATATCACAATTTCCCCATCCAAAAACATGTTGGTTGACGTAGAGAAAACATGTTCGCTTGACCGCTCTGCTTCACAAACAAAGAAACACCAGCTGTGTCTTGGTGCTAAAGGCAGCTGCAATACACCGCTTTCCACCAACAGCATTCTTCTTTAACGTCTCCATTATTAAATGAACTAATTGCAAAAGATTCCGCAACACAGATGTCCAAAATACTGTGTAATTATGCGGTTAAAGCAGTCGACTGTTAGCCGCGAGTGGTGCAGCGCTAATATTTCCTTACAGTCTGTGACGTCACGCGCGACGTTTTCAACCATAAACTTGCGGGATATTAAAAATTGCAATTTAGTAAACTAAAAAGGCCGTATTGGCATGTGTTGCAATGTTAATATTTCATCATTGATATATAAACTATCAGACTGCGTGGTCGGTAGTAGTGGCTTTCAGTAGGCCTTTAAAAAATGAAACTCCACCAGGTCGCTTTATTTTGAATTTGTGTTTTCCTGTGTGTGGTGCTTTAGTTCTTGTCTTGCGCTCCTATTTTGTTGCCTTTTTCTCTTTTTTGGTATTTTCCTGCTTTCTTTGAGCGCTATTCCCCGCACCTGATTTGATTTAGCAAGCAAGACTATTTAAGTCGTTTTCATCCTTCTTTGTGGGGACATTGTTGATTGTCATGTCATGTACGGATGTACTTTGTGGACGCCGTAATTTTTTGCTGTCGTCCAGCATTTTGTTTGTTTCCTTTGTAGCCAGTTCAGTTTTACTTTTACTTTTTATAGCCATTGCCTCTTTCCTTTCCCTTTTGTTCATTTTTGGTTTAAGCATTACATACATTTTTACCTGCACGCTAGAGCTTGGCGATATATCAATATACCGCGGGTTTGTCTCTGTGCGATATAGAAAATGACAATATCGTGATATTCGAGTATACGTTCTCACGCAGTTGTTTTTAGCTGCGGGCATTACACTACATGCGTCTCTCCATCTTTCTTGTCTCTCCTTCTCACAGAGACCTAAAACAAGCGCACCTTCTTACATACGCCGTCCACGAGCAGAGAGGTAGCAGCTTGGGTAAGGTTAGCTGTGATGCTAGCGATGCCGTGCGAGTGGTAATACGAGAGAAAGAAGGTGCGAATCAGGTAACAAATGAAGGAAGAATTAATTCCAAAGAAAAACAGCAGGGGATCCATCATCTGGCGATGGTTTGGCTTCAAGCGGGAATATGTCGAATAGACAACCTTAATTTGTCAAGTGTGGGCAGAGTAGCCAGAAATTGTACTTAAGTAAGAGTACTGTTACTTTAGAGATGTATTACTCAAGTACAGGTAAGGAGTAGTCACCCAAATATTTCCTTGAGTAAAAGTAAAAAGTATGTTGTGAAAAAACTACTCAAGTACTGAGTAACTGATGAGTAAGTAACCTGTTCGTTTAATAATGACGGCAAATATTTCACTTTGTGAGTTCAATAATAAATATGGCAGTGCCATGCTGGCATTTTTTCCCATAACTTGAGTTGATTTATTTTGGAAAACATTGTTACATTTTATAATGCATTGAGCCGGGCATCACAACAAAATTAGGCATAATAATGTGTTCATTCCACGACTGTATATATCGGTATCGGTTGATATCGGAATCGGTAATTAAGAGTTGGACAATGTAGTGGAACATTTCTGTCCTAAGGTTACCTCCAAACTAAATACATTGGGAGGGACACAATATGAGAGGTCAAGTCACCCTGACCAAGTTGGTGGGGTGTCACGACATAAGAGGTCAAGTCACTCTGAACATTGGACAGTTACACAAGTTATGTTACAAATCAGGTCAACATGGAGCGTATAAATACGAAGGGAAGACCAAGCCTGATGTGCGCTCTTTTTAATTCCTTTCACGAGGGTGCGCCATCTTTCGTCTGCTTTCATATCAATTCAATACAACTTTGTACTATCTGATTGTGAGTAATTAAAACTGTTGTAACAAACTCTCTAGATTAGATTAGATAGTACTTTATTTATTCCGTCAGGAAAATTACAATTTTCAGCACAATCCCATTCAAGATCAGACAAACATTAAAGGGAGACAGAACAGGATCGCTGACGGGTCTGCCGGCTTCCAGCGCCCCTTATAAAAAAAGATGAGATACAGGTAAACAAGGGGGGGAGAAAAAATAGAAGATTAAAATAAAATTAAAAAAAAATCAGTCTTAGCCTAGGCCCTGGAGAGGGGGTGCAGACTGAGGCCAAGGGGAAAAAACAACAACTCATAGCCATAGTACACATCCCTCTTCCATGTGTGTAAGAGGGAAACATCAAACATCAAAGAACACAGAGGACATTAAAGACATTAAAGCAGCAGATACAACCAGACACTTCTACATACAGCTATGAATAAAAAGTAAAAGAAACATATCCACTGTGGTGGCCTTTGCGGTGTTCCACGCCATCGTCCGCTGGGGTGGAAGGAGGATGGCCAGAGACAGGAGCAGACCCAACAAAGCAACCAAGACAGCCGACTCCACTCTCGGCCAGTGTCCAGTCCGCATGGATGAGCGAGGATACGTCCAAGGAGACTGAGGTGTCCGACACCTGCTCACCCAGCCAAGACACCGCGAAGCCTCTCCGTCCCAGCGCTCAGTGCCAGCTCCGCAGCCCTGTCCCTTCATCCGCATCTCCTCCAGTCCCTCCAAACCGACTCCGGTGTGGCAGAGACCCAGCAGCTGGTCTCCATGGCCAAAAGGCTCCCGGGAGGCAGATCCAGAAGTCCACAAAAAAAGCACCACAGAGGTCACGAAAGTGACACCCCTTGTCACACAGTCCCAAAGGGTCCCGGACCAAAAGGCAAAAAAAATATAATAACACATTAAAACAAGAGGGAAACACAAAAGAATGACGAAAGAGCACAGAGCTCCTGCCTACAGCAGCCACTACAGCAGCGCCATCTTGGGAAAAAGTTCCTGTTTAAGATTCGGACTTTCCGACCACGTAAAATTGGCGTCCCCGTACGGCCCACCACAACAATATTGGAATATTGGGGGGAAAAAGCCATTATCGGACATCACTAATCAACATCATAACAGTCAGCATCCTAGTGACAGCAGACATTGTACAGTAAGTGAGGTATTTATTATGTTTGTTGGCTCGCTTGTTTGTTGGTATGCTTGAAATGAGCCAAATACGTAAATATCACATGGAAAACTAAAACAAAAGTGCAGTTCCCCTTTAAACTGACTTGGCGGAGTTAGATTTAAAGAGTGACAAAATCAACAATCGACGGAGCTACTGCGGGAAGAAAAACAACAGTTTTTTTTAGAGGAGCAAACCTGGAAGAGACATGCAGGGTTGGGAAAGGTATGTGGGTGTATGAAAAAAAATGCTCCCATAAAAAGCACTCAAGAGGAGGAATGCCATTTTCAAACAAGCACATTCTCCCAGTTAAGAGGGCGACATTGAACTCATCTCCCTGCATGGCGAGAAGCTGGCTGACTGCAGGGCGAAAGAACAGGGATGTTTAGTCATAGCGAACGTTCCTGCCGTGTTTGACGTTTTATTTTGAAGAGTCACGATTCCGGCTTTAGACCTGACACGCATTAGATCGGCTGCTCACTATGTTTGGACGCCTCATACTTGAAATTCCTCCGCCAATAATATCAGACTACGTAGGTCCCAGGTGAAATTATATAAGAACTGAAGTTATGATCATGAATGACATCATAGAACAATGACTTGGACAATATAGGAGCATTAAGGTTGTTTTTTATTTTATTTTATTTCTGTCAAGAATTCGGAATCCTTTCTACACTAATACAACGGTATTGAACGATATGCACAATACCAATGATATTTTTCTTACTACTATCGTCATATCGTGATAATGCAGCCTATGACATTCTAGCTGTGTCCCTTGAATCTGATAGGGACAGTGCTAGCGGCTAACGTTCCTCCAGAGTGTAAAGCTGCTTTGTAAGTCACGATTCGTCACCTCCGTGGTGGCAGTAGTGTTGTTACGAGTGCTATCACTGGAGGATGAGAAAGAGCTACACCGCACACCATATGAGGATACAAAAAGCCATGCTAACCGCTGAGCTAGAGCTCTTGAATTTTAATTTCTGCTCTTACAAAATTGTTGTTTTTTTAATTTGTAAGGCTGCAGAATTAAAGACCTCCTGTATCCAAGGACTTGAGGGAACAAACACTTAAAGGGCGGCGTGGCTCAAATGGGAGAGCAGCCACGCCAGCAACTTGAGGGTTCCAAGTTCGATCCCTACCTGCTGCCAGTGCCACCCACACTGGTTTAAATGTAGCTTAAAAGATGTAGATAATATGGTTTCTTTGAGTCTGTAGAGAATTCACTTCACAAATTCACATTTCTATCAGAACAAATAGTCAATTTTGCTTACATTTGGTCGTTTTGCACTATTTAATTTATTTTGCTCAAAATACTATAATACAAAACTCAAACCGGGTGAAGTTGTCAAGTTGTGTAAATGGTAAATAAAAACAGAATGCAATGATTTTCAAATCCTTTTTAACTTATATTCAATTGAGTAGACTGCAAAGACATGATATTTAATGTTGGAACAAAAAAAACTTGTTTTTTTTGGCAAATAATCATTAACTTGGACGTTAAGGCAGCAACACACTGCAAAAAAGTTGTCAATTTTACCACTGTGTTACATGGCCTTTCCTTTTAACAACACTCAGTAAACATTTGGGAACTGAGGAGACCAAATTTTGAAGCTTTTCAGGTGGAATTCTTTCCCATTCTTGCTTGATGTACAGCTTAAGTTGTTCAACAGTCCGGGTCTCCTTTGTGGTATTTTAGTCTTCATATTGCGCCACACATTTTCAATGGGAGACAGCTTATTGTTATTTTATTTTCAGATGTATTATCCAGTGGAAAAAGTTAATGTTGATATTTACCGCATTGAAATCTCACCTTAAAACTAATTTGTATACTCTAGCTTTTAAATAGACCTCCTTTTTAGACCAGTTGATCTGCCGCTTCTATTCTTTTTCTCCTCTGTCCCCCCTTCCCTTGTGGATGGGGTCCGGTCCAATGACCATGGATTAAGTACTGGCTGTCCATAGTCGGGACCCAGGATTGACCGCTCGACTGTGTATCGGTTGGGGACATCTCTACGATGCTGATCCGACTCCGCTTGGATGGTTTCCTGTGGACGGGACTCTCGCTGCTGTCTTGGATCAGCTTTGAACTGAACTCTCGCGGCTGTGTTGGAGCCACTATGGATTGAACTTTCACAGTATCATGTTAGACCCGCTCGACATCCATTGCTTTCGGTCCCCTAGAAGGGGGGGGTTGCCCACATTTGAGGTCCTCTCCAAGGTTCTCATAGTCAGCATTGTCACTGGCGTCCCACTGGGTGTGAGTTTTCCTTGCCCTTATGTGGGCTCTACCGAGGATGTCGTAGTCGTAGTGGTTTGTGCAGCCCTTTGAGACATTTGTGATTTAGGGCTATATAAATAAACATTGATTGATTGACCTCAGAAGGCTGCAAATACAGAAGAGGCTTTTATTGTTTTATTTAAATTGTATTTAATATACCATTGATTGTTTTTTTGAGAGTTGATTTTGCAAATTAAGTTATATAAGCGTTGCTTGTTCCATATTCAGTGTTAAAGCAAATCAGTGAAGAAAACTGAGCAATAATTAACGTTTTATTCATGCACTCTCTTGCTACTTCAAGGCTTGAATGTTTGATTCCTTCATTATTGTTATTTCATTTTCAAATGTATTATTAGCCTGTGGAAAAAGTGTATTTTGATATTTACTTCAGAAGGCTGCAAATGGAAAAGAGGCATTCGTATTTTTATTTAAATTTTATTTGATATGCCATTGATATTTCTTAAATTATTATTATTTGAAACTGGATTTTGCATGTCACTAAAGTTATATAAGCCTTGCTTGTTCAATATTCAATGCAAAACTTGTTTGGGTCCCTATTAAAATGGTTCATTTGTTCAACCTTGGGCCGCGGCTTTGTTCAGTTTTAAATTTTGGCCCACTCTGTATTTGAGTTGGACACCCCTGCCCGAAAATACGAGGCCTCCTTTAAAGGGGAACATTATCACCAAACCTATGCAAGCGTCAATATATACCTTGATGTTGCAGAAAAAAGACCATGTATTTTTTAAATGATTTCCGAACTCTAAATGGGCGAATTCTGGCGGATTAAACGCCTTTCTGTTTATCGGTCTTTTAGCGATGACGTCAGAATGTGACGTCACCGAGGTAACACACCCGTCATATTCATTTTCACATTACAAACACCGGGTCTCAGCTCTGTTATTTTCCGTTTTGTCGACTATTTTTTGGAACCTTGGAGACATCATGCCTTGTCGGTGTGTTGTCGGAGGGTGTAACAACACTAACAGGAAGGGATTCAAGTTGCACCACTGGCAAGAAGTCTGCCACCAGACCCCCATTGAATGTACCAAAGTGTCTCCACATTTGACCGGCGATGCTAAGACAGACATGGCACAGAGATGTATGGATAACCTGCAGATGCATTTGCAACGATTAAGTCAACGAAATCACAAAGGTGAGTTTTGTTGATGTTGTTGACTTATGTGCTAATCAGACATATTTGGTCACGGCATGACTGCCAGCTAATCGATGCTAACATGCTACGCTAATCGATGCTAACATGCTATTCACGCTAGCTGTATGTACATTTGAAACTAGAGACCCACATTTAATGCAAAACAAACACTTACCAATCGACGGATTTAAGTTGCTCCAGTGTCATAAGATGCGAAAGTCCTGATCGTTTGGTCCGCACATTTTACCGGCGATGCTAATAAGGCAGCCATGCTATGGGCCACTTCATTAGGTACACCCATGCTATGGCCGAATAGCGTCAATAGCTATTTGCTCAATAGCTTCAATTTCTTCTTCAATTTCGTTTTCGCTATCTGCCTCCATACTCCGACCATCTCTTTCAATACATGCGTAATCTGTTGAATCACTTGAGCCGCCTAAATCCGAGTCTGAATCCGAGCTAATGTCGCTATATCTTGCTGTGGTAACCGCCATGTTGTTTGTATTGGCAGCCCTGTATGACGTCACAGGGAAATGGATAGTGGTTTCGAAGATAGCGAAAATAAGGCACTTTAAAGCTTTATTTAGGGATATTCCGGGACCGGTAAAATTTTGAAAAAAACTTAAAAAAATACAACAAGCCACTGGGAACTGATTTGTATTGTTTTTAACCCTTTTGAAATTGTGATAGTGTTCCCCTTTAAGGCAACACTTGCCTTGACCATAACAAGTTAAAATGGGAGGCCTGTAGTAGTGTGTAGTCTGCACGTGGGGGGCCATTAGAAACCCACAAAAAGCGCGAGGGAGGGGGGGGGCCTCAATGCAGATTGTCAAGACATTATACAACCCATTCACTTTGGCAAACAAGCCTAACGATTAACCTGCTGAAGGGATGGAGGCCGTTTGTTTGGATGTGGTGTCGATGTCTGGCGTCAAGCGTCACCCTGAGCAGCATAAACACACGGCCGAGGACCACACCTGATTCCAAGTGGGTGAAAAATGACTCATCTTCCGTGGGCAGGACTCACTTTCCAGAAGATGACATGATAGCTAACTGTTGCAAGGACCCCAAAGTAAACATTTCAGTGGAGTATGTCTCATGGCACAGGCGAAGACAAATAGCTGTAGGATCACAAAATGGTCTACACGCTACTCTTGAATGACAAAAATCTTTACTGGGAAGACCGGGGGAGGGGGGATGGCTGGAAGCATCAGGCAACATATAAACACAGACATTACTGGCAAGAGTGCAGGATAAACATTATGAAAACAAATAACAAAAGAATGGTATTTCATGAGGCGCGCACGTTTGTTAACTTTCTGACGCAACTATGCTTAAAATATGCAATAGCAGTGTTGTCTTTGTAGCACTTTAAAGGGGAACATTATAATTTCAAAAGAGAGCTTGTTGTATTTTTTTTCAAAATTTTACCGGTCTCGGAATATCCCTAAATAAAGCTTTAAAGTGCCTTATTTTCGCTATCTTCGAAACCACTATCCATTTCCCTGTGACGTCATACAGGGCTGCCAATGTAAACAAACAATGGGAATAGCACAGCAAGATATAGCGACATTAGCTCGGATTCAGACTCGGATTTCAGCAATTTAAGCGATTCAACAGATTACGCATGTATTGAAACAGATGGTTGGAGTATGAAAGTATTGAAGAAGAAACTGAAGCTATTGACGCTATTCATAGCCATAGAATGGCCGAATAGCTGCGTTAGCATCGCCGGTAAAATGTGCGGACCAAACGATCAGGACTTTCGCATCTTTTGACACTGGAGCAACTTAAATCTGTCGATTGGTAAGTGTTTGTTTCGCATTAAATGTGGGTGGAAGGAAACGTAATATAGTTGCAAATGCATCTACAGGTTATCCATACATCTCTGTGCCATGTCTGCTTTAGCACCGCCGGTAAATAGCATGTTAGCATCAATTAGCATAGCATGTTAGCATCGATTAGATGGCAGTCAACAACAAAACTCACCTTTGTGATTTTGTTGACTATCGTTGCAAATGCATCTGCAGGTTATCCATACATCTCTGTGCCATGTCTGCTTTAGCACCGCCGGTAAATAGCATGTTAGCATCAATTAGCATAGCATGTTAGCATCGATTAGATGGCAGTCAACATCAACAAAACTCACCTTTGTGATTTCGTTGACTATCGTTGCAAATGCATTAGCAGGTTATCCATACATCTCTGTGCCATGTCTGCTTTAGCACCGCCAGTAAATAGCATGTTAGCGTCTATTAGCGCAGCATGTTAGCATCGATTAGCTGGCAGTCACGCCGCGACCAAATATGTCTGATTAGCACATAAGTCAACAACATCAACAAAACTCACCTTTGTGATTTCGTTGACTTTATCGTTGCAAATGCATCTGCAGGTTATCCATACATCTCTGTGCCATGTCTGTCTTAGCATCGCCGGTAAAATGTGGAGACACTCCGGTACATTCAATGGGGGTCTGGCGGGAGACACTTTGGCATCTTCGGGCCAGTGGTGCAACTTGAATCCCTCCCTGTTAGTGTTGTTACACCCTCCGACAACACACCGACGAGGCATGATGTCTCCAAGGTTCCCAAAAAATAGTCGAAAAAACGGAAAATAACAGAGCTGAGACCCAATGTTTACAATGTGTTGAAAATGAAAATGGCGGCTGTATTACCTCGGAGACGTCACATTCTGACGTCATCGCCTCCAGCGCGATAAACAGAAAGGCGTTTAATTCACCAAAATTCACCCATTTAGAGTTTGGAAATCGGTAAAAAAAATATATGGTCTTTTTTCTGCACCATCAAGGTATATATTGACGCTTACATAGGTCTGGTGATAATGTTCCCCTTTAACCATATTTTAAAGTATTTGTCTTATTGCTTTATCACAAAAACTGATGCCCGTGGTGCGTTCACAACCACATTGTGAAGTATGCGGGTGACACGACAGTAGTGGGCCTCATCTGTGACAATAACGACATGGACTACAGGGAGGATGTGAAACATCTGGTTGACTGGTGCAGAACCAAAAACCTTGTCCTGAACGTCGACAAGACCAAGGAGATCATTGTGGACTTCAGGAAGCACCAGTCCAGCCGAGCTCTACTCTTCATCAACGGCGGAGATGGTAAGCAGCACCAAGTTTCTGGGGGTGCAAATTACTGACAATATAACCTGGTCCCTACAAACCGGAGCTCTTGTAAAAAGAGCTCAGCAGCGCATGCACTTTTTGCGTCGGATGTAAAGAGCACAGATCCCTCCCCCCATTCTCAGCACATTCTACAGAGGCACTATAGACAGCCTGCTGACCAACAGCATGTCTGTCTGGACTGGAGCCTGCAGTGCCTCAGACCGGAAGTCTCTCCAGAGAGTGGTGAGGACGGCGGAAAAGATTATCAGGACTCTTCTTCCTCCTATCCAGGAGATCGCAAGAAGCCGCTGCCTGACCAGGGCTCGGAAAATCTGCAAAGACGCCTCCCACCCCCACTGTTTTCACTGCTTCACTCTAGGAAGATGTTCCGCAGCCTCCGTAGCAGAACCTCCAGGTTCTGTGACAGCTTTTTTCCCTCAGGCCGTAAGACTCTTGAACGCATCATAATTAAATTATCCTCTCAACTCCCCCCAAAATGGATTAACTCGCTGGAATAAGAAAGACAATATAACATACATCCATAAACATGGACGCATGTGAAAAAGTGCAATCTGTACAGTAATCTATTTATTTATTTATATCTGCACCTTATTGCTTTTTTTTTTTTTATCCTGCACTACCAAGAGCTAATGCAACAAAATTTAATTCTTATTTGTACTGTAAAGTTAAAATTTTAATGACAATAAAAAGGAAGTCTAAGTCTAAGTTACTTAGTAACGCGTTAGTCTAATATAGGCCCGGGCAATTATTTTGACTCGAGAGAAAAAAATGTGTCTGGGAGCCGGTATATCTATTTTTCTGAACACTAATACAAAACCTCACAATAATGCCTGATTAAATGCCAGAAACGTTATGACAGACCGCATTAAAAAACATAATGGAATTTTACATTTTTCTATGAAGGCTAAAACACTGAATATTGACCAAATATGAACGTTGATCGACACATTTTACAATCGAGTGAAACGCAACAAAAGTACAACAAACGGTGAAATATGACCGAGAAGGGTACAAAATAAACCCGCCTACAATCTGATATATCTGATACATCACCCGAGGTGGGTAGAGTAGCCACAAATTGTACTCAAGTTAGAGTACTGTTACTTCAGAGATGTTTGACTCAAGTAAAAGTAAGGAGTAGTCACCCAAATATTTACTTGAGTAAAAGTAAAAAGTATGTTGTGAAAAAACTACTCAAGTACTGAGTAACTGATGAGTACCCCGTTCGTTTAATAATTACGGCAACAAATAATGCACAAAAACATAAAAATAGCAATGAAAAAATTCAGAGCCAGGAATATCTCTTAAGCAACTAAAACAATGATATATATTAAATAATATATATTTGGTTTTACACTGTATTGACAAAAAAATTTAAAAATGAATTTTACCTTTGCAACCTCATTATACTATTGGCTAAGTTTTATATTCATAAATGTAAGTTTCTCAATACCCGACCTGTTTTTTGTGCCTTCAAAAAAGATTTAGAACTCTACATTAAAACACTCTCTACCTCTAACAACCAAAAAGCTGTGAAAACGATGATGCTGTGTTCCAAATTTAAGTTATTTACTGAGATTGAGTGAGCCTTTGGCTTTGCACTTTGTTTATTTTATATATATATTTTTTTGGCATTTTATTTTAGTTACTTTGAATTTACAACCCTCTGCACTGTTTTGTACGGTTATTATACTGTTTTGTACTGTTTTCGTACTTTGATTATAAGTTTCAACTGTTTGTAAATGTTGAAATTTATAAATAAAGGTTTATATATATATATAAAAAAAAAGTATGCAGTTAATCATGTGACCGCCTGGCTCTGTTTGATTGGTGAAACGGAGTCAAACGTCACCAGTGACTGCATTTGATTGGTGAAACGGAGTCAAACGTCACTAGTGACTGCATTTGATTGGTGAAACAGAGTCAAACGTCACCAGTGACTGCATTTGATAGGTGAAACAGAGTCAAACGTCACCAGTGACTGCATTTGATAGGTGAAACAGAGTCAAACGTCACCAGTGACTGCATTTGATTGGTGAAACAGAGTCAAACGTCACCAGTGACTGCATTTGATTGGTGAAACAGAGTCAAACGTCACCAATGACTGCATATGATTGGTGAAACAGACTCAAACGTCGCCAGTGACTGCATTTGATTGGTGAAACACAGTCAGACGTCACCAGTGACTGCATTTGATTGGTGAAACGCAGGCATGTGATAGATCCTACTTTGAAGGACTGTCTGACAAACCAAAAACAAACAAACCTTGCATTAACAGATCGATAAAAATCAGTAGCGAGTAGCGAGCTGAATGTAGATAAATGGAGAGGAGTAAAAGTAGCGTTTCTTCTCTATAAATATACTCAAGTAAAAGTATGTTGCATAAAAACTACTCTTAGAAGTACAATTTATCCCAAAAGTTAATCAAGTAGACGTAACAGAGTAAATGTAGCGCGTTACTACCCACCTCTGTACATCACTAAGCTTTAGAACTTTGTTGTGAAAATCCCTTTCCGCACCCGCCCACACTGCTTGATGCCTCGTCTGAGCTGCTTTGACGTACATTACCATAGTAACTGATTAGATGACCATAGTAACTGATTAGATGACCATACTAACTAATTAGATGAACATAGTAACTAATTAGATTACCATAGTAACTAATTAGATGACCATAGTAACTAATTAGATGACCATAGTAACTGGTATATCATGCAAAAGCACAGATTCCAAGCATTGAAATACTTAGTAATAGTTGAAGACTTACGGTCATTATAAAACATGAGTGCACATCATAATGGCAGCTACACTTTCCATCTTAAAGATCTAAAACAATCATTTGGGAATGTCCGGCGGGCCAGATTGAAAAGCTTAACCGGCCGCATGTGGCCCCCGGGCCTTAATTAGCCCTGGTCTTGTCTAATATGAAGTCTTTTTTCGTTAACGACAAATCTAACGCATTACTATTTCCAAACCAGTAGGCAGACTGAACGTATATTATATCTAGGCCAGAGGTCTGCAACCTGCGGCTCTTTAACGCCGCCCTGTGGCTCCATGGAGCTTTTTCAAAAATGTATGAAAATTGAAAAAGATTGGGAAAAAATATGTTTTTGTTTTAATAGGGTTTCTGTAAGAAAACAGCGTGACACATACCTCCCTAATTGTTAGAAATCCCACTGTTTATATTAAACATGATTCTCTGAGAGCGCCGCTTTGTCCTCCTAATTTTGGCGGTCCATGAACTCACTGTAATTTTCTTTACATGTATGACATTCTTCAACGATGCCAGAGAAAGACATATTTTATGCCACTCATTCTTTGTCTCATTTTGTCCACCAAACTTTTTATGCTTCCTTGATGTTATTGGCTTGTGTTGAGTGCTTATCAAGCATAATTGGTCAGTGCATGACTGCAAACTAATCGATGCTAGCATGCTATTTAGGCCAGCTGTATGCACATATTGCATCATTATGCCTCACGAGTAGGTATATTGGAGTTAATTTAATTTCCTTTACTTATGTCCTCCTGTGTATTTAATTTATATCTGCATTTCTCATGACATGTTGTCTGTATGCAATATTGGCTGCATGTCTGATAGTTGTTCCAGACCACAGCAAATGGAAACCAGCTTTCAAAGATTGTTATAATTCCATTAGAATAAGACAGCTTACTTTTTACTTTAAGTTGGACTCACATCTATACCATTGGCCATTCTAAGCCAGTTATTTAGAGCAGTGGTCCTCAATCTTTTTGTAACTGCGGACCGGTCAATGCTTGATAACTTGTCCCGCGGCCCAGTGGGGGTGGGATTTATTTTATTTATTTTTTTCATGAAAAAGGGAGGTTTTTTTGGTTGGTGCACTAATTGTAAGTGTTTCTTGTGTTTTTTATGTTGATTTAATAAATAAATAAAAATTTAAAATTTATAAAAGATTCTTCTGCAGCCCGGTGGTTGGGGACCACTGATTTGGAGCAGTGGCCCCCAACCTTTTTGTAGCTGCGGACCGGTCAACGCTTTATAATTTGTCCCGCGGCCCGGCAGAGGAGGTGTTTTTTTTTTGTTTGTTTTGTCATGAAAAAAGGAGGTTTTTTGGGTTGGTGCACTAATTGTAAGTGTATTTTGTGTTTTTTATGTAGATTAAATAATTTTTAAAAAATTAAATACAAAATTTAAAATTAAGAAAAAATTATTCTGCGGCCCAATACCGGGCCGCGGCCCAGTGGTTGGGGACCACTGATTTAGAGTAGTTACCTCACCCTCTGAGAAGCCTGCGTTTTAGTAATACTCTCCAATCTTGTAAAAATGTATCGAATCAATTTTAGATTTCAACATCTGTCAACGAAGATTTGTGTCTGCGACACGTGGTTATTTTGATAGTAGGCTAATATAGACACTTATATCATGTGCTGACTTCATTATATCACTTATAGAAGTCTTAATTTTTTGTGGCTCCGGACAGATGTTTTTTTTGTATTTTTGGTCCAATACGGCTCTTTCATGATTTTGGGTTGCCGACCCCTGGTCTAGAGTTAAGAGGGATCATTTGGAGCATATACAGAAGCCATAGACCAGGGGTGTCCAAAGTGTGGCCCGCAGGTAATTTTTTAACGGCCCCACGGCGCATTTTAAAAATACGATTGAAACATTTTTAAAACGTAAAAAGTGATATAAAAGAGCAAACAGGTGAAATGTAACAAGAAAATGTTGCAATGTTTACTCTAATAACACAAAGCTGCCATGCAGGCTGTTTCTTTCTTTAAAAAATAATAATGAATCAAAATCATTGTCATGATTTATTGACCTATTCAAGGCGCCAATTACATTTTCCACTTGGACATATTTTTGGGGGAAAATGTTGCATATTTTGTGTTTGCCATTTAAAAAACTGAGCTGTTTTTTTAAAGAAGGGCCTAAAATGAACAAACAAAAAACATCAACAACAATAAAACTTATAATTCACAGATGGATCTGAAGTTGATCTCGAGATTATTGTGTTAAAAGTAAACAGTAAAAAAATGGATTATTCATTTTTTAACACTGAGTAGGACCCTTTTGGATCCCCATTAATTTTAGTGTGATTTGTTTTTGAGTGTCATTGCTCAAAAAATTATAATGAATTAAAATCAATGGTGTTATTAGTTATTGACTTTTTAATGCTCCAATTATTATATAATCTCAAATATTCCACTTAAAAAAATATTGGGTGATAATATTGCATATTTTGTGTTTTTTTCCATCAAAAAACAGGGGGTTTTTTTTTACAAAAAGAGCATACAACTTAAATCTTTAAAATCATTATATCGACAGATGGACCTAATGTTGATCTGGAGATTTAAAACTTGAATAATGATAAAACAAAATAATACTGAATAATGACACATTTTTAATATTTTTTTGACCAAAACCCTTTGGAGTCCCCGGGATCAAGCTTGAGTGGAGGCCTAAATGTATATTGGTTAAACATATATTGTATTGGTTTTTAAAATTAAAAAATTTAAATATGCCCCCCGCTTGCTTTGATTTTTCAGTATGCGGACCTAAGTGGAAAAAGTTTGGACACCCCTGCCATAGACGAACCCTTTAAAACAGCGGTGTCAAACTCAAATACAGAGTGAGCCAAAATTTAAAAGTGAACAAAGTCGCGGGCAGAGGTTGAACAAATGAACCTTTTAATAGGGACCCAAACAAGTTTTTCATTGAATATTGAACAAGCAAGGCTTATATAACTTTAGTGACATGCAGAATTGAGTTTAAAATAATAATAATAATAATTAAAAAATATCACTGGCATATCAAATAAAATTTTAATACAAATTGAATACCTGTTTTGTATTTGCAGCCTTTTGAGGTAAATCTTAATATTAACTTTTTCCAGAGGCTAATAATACATTTGAAAATAAAATAATGAATAAATCAACCATACAGGCCTTTTTACTGCTCAGTTAATGTCGGGGCTCAGATGGGTGGGGTTAGGGGGGTGGGGTTTGTTGGTAGCGGCGAGGGGGGGTATATTGTAGCGGTCCGGAAGAGTTAGTGCTGCAAGGGGTTCTGGGTATTTGTTAAGTTGTATTTATGTTGTGTTATGGTGCAGATGTTCTCCCGAAATGTGTTGGTCATTTTTGTTTGGTGTGGGTTCACAGTGTGGCGCATATTTGTAACAGTGTTAAAGTTGTTTATATGGCCACCCTCAGTGTGACCTGTAGGCTGTTGATCAAGTCTGCCTTGCATTTACTTACATGTGTGTAGAAGCCACATATATTACATGACTGGGCCGGCACGCTGTTTGTGAGAAGTAAAAACAGACTTGACGACAGGTTGTAGGGGACGCTAAAGGCAGTGCCTTTAAGGCACACCCCCAATATTGTTGTCCGGGTGGAATTCGGGAGAATGGTTGCACCGGGAGATTTTCGGGAGGGGCACTGGAATTCGAGAGTCTCCCGGGAAATCGGTGAATGCGGTGTTACAGCGCCACCGCTGTATGGCACCGGCGGGCCAGCTGTAATGTTAATTTGATATTGCCTTAAGGGCCAAATGAAATTACACGGGGGGCCAGAGTTTGACACCTATGCTTTAAAACATTTTTTTTCAAATCTGAAAATAAAATGCATAAAAAATTATCCAATAATTTCCATCCATCCATCCTTTTTCTACCACTTATTCCCTTTGGGGTGGCGGGGGGCACTGGTGACTATCTCAGCTACAATCGGGCGGAAGGCGGTGTACACCCTGGACAAGTCGCCACCTCATCGCAGTGTCTAATACAGTGTTGTCAAACTCAAATACAGAATGGGCCAAAATTTTAAACTGAACAAAGCCGCGGGCCAAGGTTGAACAAATGAACCTTTTAATAGGAACCCAAACAAGTCTTGTATTGAATATTGAACAAGCAAGGCTTATATAACTTTATAGTGACATGTAAAATCGGGTTTTAAATAATAATAATTAAAAAATATCAATGGCATATCAAATAAAATTTAAATACTATTTGAATGCCTCTTTTCTATTTGCAGCCCTCTGACGTAAAAATCAAAATAAACTTTTTCCACCGGCTAATAATACATTTGCAAATAAAATAACAATAATGAATGAATCAAACATTCAAGCCTTGAAGTAGCAAGAGAAAGTGCATGAGTAAAACGTTAATTATTGCTGGGGGGAGGGGGGGGGGGGGGGGGTATAATTTAGCGTCCCGGAAGAGTTTCTGGGTATTTGTTCTGTTGTGTTTATGTTGTGTTACGGTGCGGATGTTCTCCCGAAATGTGTTTGTTATTCTTGTTGGGTGTGGGTTCAAAGTGTGGTGCATATTTGTAACAGTGTTAAAGTTGTTTATACGACCACCCTCAGTGTGACCTGTATGGCTGTTGAACAAGTATGCTTGCATTCACTTGTGCGTGTGTGTGTGTAAAAGCCACATATATTATGTGACTGGGTTGGCACGCTATTTCTATGTGGGAAAAGCGGATGTGACGACAGGTTGCAGAGGACGCTAAAGGCAGTGCCAATATTGTCGTCCGAGTGGAAATCGGGAGAAATTCGGAAGAATGGTTGCCCTGGGAGATTTTCGGGAGGGGCACTGAAATTTGGGAGTTCCGGAAAATCGTGAGGGTTGGCAAGTATGAGTATTAGCGGTGAATGTGGTGTTACAGCGGCACCGCTGCTGTATAATACCGGCGGGCCAGCTCTAATGTTAATTTGATATTGTCTCAAGGGCCAAATTAAATTACACAGCGGGCCAAATTTGGCCCGCGGGCCAGAGTTTGACACCCATGGTCTAATAAGTTACTGCACAAAAATTGTGTAAGAACAGCTATGTTATGTCCGGCCCCCTCAGTGAAAACGACTTTGACACCTCAGTTTTAAAAGGGTGTATTTCAGCAGCATGACAAAAGAGAAGCCTGACGGTCTTGGCGGTCCAGAGCGAAAACACAAACCAGGTGTAAAGCTGACAGTGAGGGCATCTGTGTGTGGAGCAAACACTTGACGGAGCACAAAGGTAACATTCACTGCTGCGCCCAGGCTTTCAAGTACATCACTGAAGCCTGTAGCATGTTATCTCCTGGATGCCTTCCCGTGTCATTGTGGCGGGCTTTTGGATGTACTTCAGCCACAAGTAGATAAGCGGCTGATGAGGTAAACGCTTCTTTTGAACGCGGAAAAAAAAAACCAGACTATCTAAAATCAGGCGATTCAAAATAAACAGCATCACGGTCGCTAAAAAGGAGTCTGATTTTATCGTCATGAAGCGCACAAAAAAACAAGGGAGACGTCAAAAACTGAAGATTTCTTACCTTGGGTTTTGAATCCGAAGGGAGGCAAGTAACTGCTGACTTTGGCGAGTCGCTTGAAGTTGGGGTCGAGAAACATGGGTGCTGCCTTCATGAACCTTTTGGGAGACACGGGACAGAAAGGAAAGGGTCAGGAGAGGAGTTGTTTAGTCCAGATCAGTGTTTTTCAACCACTGTGCCGCGGCACAACCGTGGGGTATGATCTAATTCCACCTATTTAGGTTAAACATATTTAATGCAAACTAGTAATTATAGTCTGCAAATGATGTGTTGTGCTGTCTAGAGCTGGGCAGAGACACCATGTAATACATTTTCATATCAGTAGGTGGCAGTCGGTAGCTATTTGCTTCGTAGATGTCGGAAACAGCGGGAGGCAGTGTGCAGGTAAAAAAGTGTGTAATGCTAAAACCAAAAATTAACAAAAGGTGAGTGCCCCTAAGAAAAGGCATTGAAGCTTAGGGAAGGCTACGCAGAATCAAACTTAAACTGAACTGGCTACAAAGTAAACAAAAACAGAATGCTGGACTTCAGTTCAGTTCAGTTTATTTTCAGTCTAACAAAAAACATATTCAAACACAGATCACGATTCAAAAATGAATAACATGACTGAAACAGGCAGAAGCAAAAAAGCTTATAAGCCCAACATAACAGTTTTTTACATTCAATTAAGTTACCTTTTCTAATAATTTTGTACTACAAAAGAAATATAGTCATTCAGCATTTACATTTAAGTTGCCCTTTAACAAATAATACAAAAATATGTACTTACACACATGCACTCTTTTGTAAATAGATAAACATACATACCTTCTAAATACAACATTTAACCAAACAGACATACATTTCTAGTTCGCATAACTTTTTAAAATACATTGTGACATGTTCTTTTTGAAATTAAATACTGAGTCACTCATTCTTATTTCTTTACCAACAGAATTCCACAAATTAACACCAAGAACAGATAAACATCTACGTTTAACAACTAATCTTGCTTTTGGTCAAATAAACTTAGATTCATCTCTTAGATTGTATTTGCTGGTCTGTAGAGAGAAGTATTTTTGAATTCCTTCTGGAAGAGTATTTATTTTTGCTTTGAACATTATCTGTGTGATTTTATAATAAACAATATCTTGAAATTTCATAAGTTTTGATTTAACAAATAATGGATGGGTATGGTCATAACATCCTGCTTTGTTTATTAGCCGTACAGTTTTTTTTTGCAGCAAAACAATATCATTAATTATGGTTTTAAAAGTGGTTCCACCTACTGTGGAGGAAAGACAAAGTGCGTCCGAACATGACATGACAATCAACAATGTCCCCACTAAGAAGGATAAAAACAAGTGAAATATTATTGATTGCTAAAACAAAGTAGATGCAGGAAGTATCGCTCAAAGGAAGACATGAAACTGCTACATCATGGGTGTCAAACTCTTGTATAATTTCACTTGGCCCTTGAGGCAATATCAAATTAACATTAGAGCTGGCCCGCTGCTGTAACACCGCATTCACCGCTAATACTCTTACTTGCCAACCCTCCCGATTTTCCCAGGAGACTCCCGAAGTCCAGTGTCCCTCCCGAATTTCATCCCGTTCTCTACAACCTGTCGCCACGTCCGTTTTTCTTCCATACAAACAGCGTGCCGGCCCAGTCACATAATATATGCGGCTTATACACACACACACACAAGTGAATGCAATTCATACTTGGTCAACAGCCATGCAGGTCACACTGAGGGTGGCCGTATAAACAACTTTAAGACTGTTACAAATATGCGCCACACTGTAAACCCACACCAAACAAGAATGACACATTTTGGGAGAACACCCGCACCGTAACACAACATAAACACAACAGAACAAATACCCAGAACCCCTTGCAGCACTAACTCTTCCGGGCGCTACAATATACACCCCCTGCTATTACCAAGCCCCGTCCACCTCAACCCCGCCGCCAAAAAGAGGCATTCCATTTTCATCTAAATTTTAGTTGATATGCCATTGATATTTTTTTAATTATTATTATTATGGATAGTACTTTATTGATTCCTTCAGGAGAGTTCCTTCAGGAAAATTAAAATTCCAGCAGCAATGTACAGAGTTGAGATCAATTTAAAGAAAAAAGTAAAAAGTAAATAATGGGGGTTTGAATGGAAACAAAATAGAGAAATATTACAAAAAGAATAAAAACAATGGGAATAACAATATAACAGTAAAATAAGAATATAACAAGACAAAGTAGGCAGTAGAGACCATGTTATGAAAACGTATTGCACTGTTAATGTTTTGCATCCCCTGTCATCCTAATACCCCCTGTCCCCCGTCCCAGAGAGGAGTTGTACAGTCTAATGGCGTGTGGGACAAAGGAGTTCTTGGGTCTATTAATCCTGCACTTGGGATGAAGCTGTCTAGCACTGAACAGGCTCCTCTGGCTACTGATAACACTATGCAGAGGGTGACTGGCATCATCCAGGATGCTCACTAGTTTGTAACAGTCCTTTTCTCTGCCACCGTCACCAGTGAGTCCAGTTTCATTCCGATTGTAGAACCGGCCCGCCTGATCAGTTTCTCAAGTCTGGAGCTGTCCTTCTTAGATGTACTGCCCCCCAAAGGACACTACCATGTAGAACAGAACACTGGCAACCACAGACTGGTAGTACATCCTGAAGGAACTCTCCTGAAGGAATCAATAAAGTACTATCCTATTATTTGGGCTTCACGGTGGCAGAGGGGTTAGTGCGTCTGCCTCACAATACGAAGGTCCTGCAGTCCTGGGTTCAAATCCAGGCTCGGGATCTTTCTGTGTGGAGTTTGCATGTTCTCCCCGTGAATGCGTGGGTTCCCTCCGGGTACTCCGGCTTCCTCCCACTTCCAAAGACATGCACCTGGGGTAGGTTGATTGGCAACACTAAAAATTGGCCCTAGTGTGTGAATGTGAGTGTGAATGTTGTCTGTCTATCTGTGTTGGCCCTGCGATGAGGTGGCGACTTGTCCAGGGTGTACCCCGCCTTGCGCCCGATTGTAGCTGAGATAGGCGCCAGCGCCCCCCGCGACCCCGAAAGGGAATAAGCGGTAGAAAAATGGATGGATGGGATTATTATTTGAAACTCGATTTTGCATGTCACTATAAATTTGTATACTGTAAGCCTTGCTTGTTCAAGATTCAATGCAAAACTTGTTTGGGTCCCTATTAAAAGGTTAACGTGTTCAACTTCGGCCCACTGCTTTGTTCGGTTTTAAATTTTGGCCCACTCTGTATTTGAGTTTGACACCCCTGTGCTACAGGAAAATACCGACAAAAAAGGAAAAGCCACCAAAATAGGAAGTAAAACACTACACACAGGAAAACTGCCAAAAAGTCCTAATAAGTCAGGGTGTGATGTGACAGGTGGTGACAGTACACCTACTTTGAGACAAGAGCTATAGTGATGCATGCTTGGTTATGGTTTAAAGTCATATCCAACAATTGCGACAACTTTTTACTGTCAACTGATTAATGATTTCTGCTGGTGGTGTGCCTCCGCATTTTTTCAATGCAAAAAAATGTGCCTTGGCTGAAAAAAGATAACCTAAACCAGGGGTCGAGAACCTTTTTGGCTGAGAGAGCCATGAAATCCAAATATTTCAAAATGTATTTCCGTGAGAGCCATATCATATTTTTTAAATCTGAATACAACTAAATGTGTGCATTTTTAAGTAAGACCAACATTTTTTGAGTATAATAAGTCTCTTATTATTTTTAATAACATTGTTATTCTGAAGCTAACCAATAATAAATCAAATGTCATGTCTGTTGATCATGTTTTTGTTCGGCCATGTGATGTTTGTCCTTTGGACTCTTTAAGTTCTTGTTTTTTTCACTCCCTTGTCTGGTTTCCTTGGTTACTCATTTTGTCCACCTGTCTCTGGTGGACAAAATGCCCACTCACCTGCTTCCCGAGCACTAATCAGAGGCAGTATTTAAGCTCGTCTTTGCCAGTCAGTCGCCCTGTGCTGACTTGTTTCATGCCTTGCATTAGTTTCGTGCTTCATGCCATGCCAAGTAAGTTTTGTTTGATTTATGTTCATAGTCTGTTTATGCGTTAGCTTTGTTCTTTAGTCCCAAGTTGTGCCTCCGCTGTGAGTGATTTTTGTTTGTATATTTTTTTAGTTAAAATTAAATCATGTTTTTACCTAAATGCCATATCCCGAGTAGTCCGTGTGCCTTCCTGGGAGAATGACCCCGCAGTAAGCTGCAACCCCCCCCCCCTATCGTGACATAAAATACTTCTTACCATTAATGCGACTTCTTGAACAGGTGCGGTAGAAAACGGATGGATGGAATTAAATGCATGAGAATGTTTTGTATTTTGCACGTTATTTTTAGCACTGTGATTACCAGCGAAATTATTCATAATTATCGCGTTAAGCGATGTCAGCTAAGATTTATCCGAGAGGCAGATGCAGTCATCAAAAGAGCCACATCTGGCTCTAGAGCCATAGGTTCCCTACCCCTGACCTAAACCTAAACACAGACTTGGGCAGATTAAAGCCCGGAGGCCACATGCGGCCCGTTGAGCTTTTCAATCTGGCCCGCCGGACATTACCATATCATTTTTTTTTAGATCTTTAAGATGGAAAGTGTAGCTGCCATTATACTCAGTCTTGGTATTTCAATGGTTGGAATCTGCGCTTTTGGATGATATACCAGTTACTATGGTAACCTAATTAGTTACTACGGGAACCTAATTAGTTACTATGGTCATCTACAAACCCTGTTTCCATATGAGTTGGTAAATTGTGTTAGATGTAAATATAAACGGAATACAATGATTTGCAAATCCTTTTCAAGCCATATTCAGTTGAATATGCTACAAAGACAACATATTTGATGTTCAAACTGATAAAAAGGTCAGTGCCTCGGTCCAGGGTGCTAAAAACAGAGCGCCATCATACGGGGGCGTGGCATGTGCTGACGCCCCCGTATGATGGCGCTCTGTTTTCAGCACCCTGGACCGAGGCGCTGACCTTTCCTCCCGCAACGCACTGATGACAATCCCCTTCCACACCATCATATTGCAGTCTAAATGTATCTTTTATGTTTGACTGCCATCTACTGGTCACACTTGAATTGAATTTGAATTGAATTTGAATTAAATTGAAATATTTATTTAAAACCTGCACAGTACAACTAAACACAGCTTTTGTTTTTTTTACATGTTGGCAAAAATTTTTATGCAAGGCTTGAAAAGGGGTTGGATGAAGCAGCTGCTTATAATAGCCCAACCCCTCTCACTCGTTCCACATTTGACATAAACAATATAATACAAAAACAATACTCTGTAAAAAAAACAAGAAAAACTCCTGTACACTAACAATACCATGAGACAAGACGAGACAAAACACACACATGCACATGCACACACACACACACACACACGGGCCCAAAGACTCTCCGACAATACACCTCTCTTCCATCGCTCTGTGCTGAGGGCATCACTCTCTTTCCTCATCGTACTTCTTCAGTACTTCTTTTTTAAACAGTGTTTTAAATTCATAAATCATACGCAAATACGGTGTTAGCTTTCACTGTTATGCTGATGACACCCAACTCTACATGCCCCTAAAGCTGACCAACACGCCGGACTGTAGTCAGTTGGAAGCGTGTCTTAATGAAATTAAACAATGGATGTCCGCTAAATTTTTGCAACTTAATGCCCAAAAAACGGAAATGCTGATTATCGGTCCTGCTAGACACCGACCTGTATTTAATAATACAACTAACATTTGACAACCAAATAATAAAACAAGGTGACTCTGTAAAAAATCTGGGTATTATCTTCGACCCAACTCTCTCCTTTGAGTCACACATTAAAAGCGTTACTAAAACGGCCTTCTTTCATCTCCGTAATATCGCTAAAATTCGCTCCATTTTGTCCACTAAAGACGCCGAGATCATTATCCATGTGTTTGTTACGTCTCGCCTCGATTACTGTAACGTATTATTTTGGGGTCTCCCCATGTCTAGCATTAAAAGATTACAGTTGGTACAAAATGCGGCTGCTAGACTTTTGACAAGAACAAGAAAGTTTGATCATATTACGCCTGTACTGGCTCACCTGCACTGGCTTCCTGTGCACTTAAGATGTGACTTTAAGATTTTACTACTTACGTATAAAATACTACACGGTCTAGCTCCATCCTATCTTGCCGATTGTATTGTACCATATGTCCCGGCAAGAAATCTGCGTTCAAAAGACTCCGGCTTATTAGTGATTCCTAGAGCCCAAAAAAAGTCTGCGGGCTATAGAGCGTTTTCCGTTCGGGCTCCAGTACTCTGGAATGCCCTCCCGGTAACAGTTCGAGGTGCTACCTCAGTAGAAGCATTTAAGTCTCACCTTAAAACTCATCTGTATACTCTAGCCTTTAAATAGACCTCCTTTTTAGACCAGTTGATCTGCCGCTTCTTTTCTTTCTCCTATGTCCCCCCCTCCCTTGTGGAGGGGGTCCGGTCCGATGACCATGGATGAAGTACTGGCTGTCCAGAGTCGAGACCCAGGATGGACCGCTCGTCGGGACCCAGGATGGACCGCTCGCCTGTGTATCGGTTGGGGACATCTCTACGCTGCTGACCCGCCTCCGCTTGAGATGGTCTCCTGTGGACGGGACTCTCGCTGCTGTCTTGGATCCGCTTGAACTGAACTCTCGCGGCTGTGTTGGAGCCACTATGGATTGAACTTTCACAGTATCATGTTAGACCCGCTCGACATCCATTGCTTTCGGTCCCCTACAGGGGGGGGTGTTGCCCACATCTGAGGTCCTCTCCAAGGTTTCTCATAGTAAGCATTGTCACTGGCGTCCCACTGGACGTGAATTCTCCCTGCCCACTGGGTCTGAGTTTTCCTTGCCCTTTTGTGGGTTCTTCCGAGGATGTTGTAGTCGTAATGATTTGTGCAGTCCTTTGAGACATTTGTGATTTGGGGCTATATAAATAAACATTGATTGATTGATTGATTAAATTGAATCATGCTTGAACACCTTTTTAACTCGTCCCCTAAGTTGTTCCACAGACTGACTCCACGCACTGAAATGCACATCGATTTTAAAGTGGTTCCAAATTTCGGCAAATATAATTTGTTGTTTCCTCTTAAACTGTAGCTATGGTGATCATCTCTGTCATGGAATAGGTTCTGTATATTGGACGGTAGAGAGTTTTGGGATGCCCTAAACATAATTTGAGCAGTTTTAAAATTGATCACATCGTTCAGTTTAAGTTGCTTTAAGTTCATAAATAGTGGATTTGCATGATGTCTGCAGTGAACATTGGAAACAATCCTGATGGCCTTTTTCTGCAGAGTGACTAAAGGTTGTAGATGTGACACTTATTACACCATGTAACAAATAAAATAGCTTTGAGGTCGGTAAGCAAAACCAGTTTTATTCCGTACATTAGGAGCACCGTCGAGTTTTGTGGGAAAACAACTATTTTAAGTGCGCCTTATAGTCCGGAAAATACAGCAGTCTAATAATAGTTCAGCAATAAAACTGCATTTGACGTACAACTGGAAAAGTACTCGAGGCCAATGTTTGAGTACTCTGCACATTCCAGTGTCCCCTCTTCCTCATCCTGCGTGTCCGCATGTATACCGCCGTGACAAATTGATGCTGGCGAATCAAAAGCCATTTCCTGAGAGTCACGCCCGGGACCCGAGTGCTGAAATACACGTCAGCTCTTCGATTGGGTCTGCAGAATGGATTTGTGTTTATTTGACCTGAAGCTGAGGTGTGGTGACACCAGGAGAGACAGCCACTCCATCTATACATCTCTTCCAGATTGTTTGCACTGATAAGACACCGAGGCTTTTCTTCAACTGCGCGGAAGGATTTTAATACCGAAATCATACATTTTGAACTATTCACAACATATATGCTGGATGATCCTTTTGTATATCTTCAAGTCCTAAACAATGTTCCCTCTGGTTTTGCATGTGTGAACATATGCAAAAACTCCCTGAGCATTCAGTGGTGCAACATTAGACGTGCAAACTGGGGCCTCAGCAGCAGCACACCTGTCACAAACCTGACAAAATAAATTGAATGTTTCATTATAATCAAATGACAGAAGTTACTTCCATGACGTTATTTTCTAATAGAAGTGTTTTGGCCCACTTACAATAACAGTAACCAAAAATATATATGTTTTCCATGATCTGTGGACTAGTATTGGAGTCCTGCTTTGGAAATCAATTGTACACATTTCAGATATGGCATTTAGTTCTCCTTAAAACATTCTCATGTTGCACGATGAGATGTAAGAGTGGGATTAAAGTTTTCATTGTGGTAATTTTCTGTCTGTAAACTTTCTGTTTATTGGCATTTCTTTAAAATGATAATAGCTATACATGATTAATATTTATAAATGTTATTATGCTTAAATGACAGCAGTCATCTACATTAGATTTTCTAATATCAGTGTTTTGGCCCACTTACAAACCCTGTTTCCATATGAGTTGGGAAATTGTCTTAGATAAACGGAATACAATGATTTGCAAATAATTTTCAATCCATATTCAATGGATTGAAAGATATTTGATGTTCAAACTCATAAAATGTATTTCTTTTTTGCAAATAATAATTAACTTAGAATTTCATGGCTGCAACACGTGCCAAAGTAGTTGGGAAAGGGCATGTTCACCACTGTGTTACATCACCTTTTCTTTTAACAACACTCAATAAACGTTTGGGAACTGAGGAAACTAATTGTTGAAGCTTTGAAAGTGGAATTATTTACCATTCTTGCTTGATGTAGAGCTTCAGTCGTATTTTATGCTTCATAATGCGCCACACATTTCCGATCGGAGACAGGTCTGGACTGCAGGCGGGCCAGGAAAGTACCCGCACCCTTTTTTTTACGAAGCCACACTATTGTAACACGTGCTGAATGTGGCTTGGCATTGTCTTGCTGAAAAAAGCAGGGGAGTCCATGAAAAAGACGGCGCTTAGATGGCAGCATATGTTGTTCCAAAACCTGTATGTATCTTTCAGCATTAATGGTGCCTTCACAGATGTGTAAGTTACCCATGCCTTGGGCACTAATGCACCCCCATACCATCACAGATGCTGGCTTTTGAACTTTGCGTCGATAACAGTCTGGATGGTTCGCTTCCCCTTTGGTCCGGATGACACGTTGTCTAATATTTCCAAAAACAATTGCAAATGTGGACTCGTCAGACCACAGAGCACTTTTTCACTTTACATCAGTCCATCTTAGATGATCTCGGGCCCAGAGAGCCGCCGGCGTTTCTGGATGTTGTTGATAAATGGCTTTCGCTTTGCATAGTAGAGCTTTAACTTGCACTTACAGATGTAGCGACGAACTGTATTTAGTGACAGTGGTTTTCTGAAGTGTTCCTGAGCCCATGTGGTGATATCCTTTAGAGATTGATGTCAGTTTTTGATACAGTGCCGTCTGAGGGATCGACGATCATGGTCATTCAATGTTGGTTTCCAGCCATGCCGCTTACGTGAAATGATTTCTCTAGATACTCTGAACCTTTTGATGATGACCGTAGATGTTGAAATCCCTAAATCTCTTGCAAATGCACTTTGAGAAACGTTCTTAAACTGTTTGACTATTTGCTCACGCAGTTGTGGACAAAGGGGTGTACCTCGCCCCATCCTTTCTTGTGAAAGACTGAGCATTTTTTGGGAAGCTGTTTTTATACCCAATCAGGGCACCCACCTGTTCCCAATTAGCCTGCACACCTGTGGGATGTTCCAAATAAGTGTTTGATGAGCATTCCTCAACTTTATCAGTATTTATTGCCACCTTTGCCAACTTCTTTGTCATGTGTTGCTGGTATCAAATTCTAAAGTTAATGATTATTTGCCCCCCAAAAAAAAGATTATCAGTTTGAACATCAAATATGTTGTCTTTGAAGCATATTCAACTGAATATGGGTTGAAAAGAATTTGCAAATCATTGTATTCTGTTTATATTTACATCTAACACAATTTCTCAATTTATATGGAAACGGGGTTTGTAGTTCTGTAACACATTCTCATGTTGCACAATGAGATGTAAACATTCAAAAAGTATACATCCCTGCTACTTTCTGTCTTATAATAGCTATTTATGATTAATATTTATAAGTGTTTATAAATTTAATTTATACCCCAATTATTTACTTTTTACTTTTTAAATTCGATCTTAATTCTGTACATTGCTGCTGGAATTTTTATTTTCCTGAGGGAATTCACCTGAAGGAATCAATAAAGGACTATCTATTTATCTATCTATGTTATTGTAATTAATTATATCAGCAGTCATTTGCATGAGATTATTTTCAAATATAAGTGTTTTGGCCCACTTACAATGACAATAACAGAAAATACTATTTTTTCCGGGGCTTCACGGTGGCAGAGGGGTTAGTGCGTCTGACTCACAATACGAAGGTCCTGCAGTCCTGAGTTCAATCCCAGGCTCAGGATCTTTCTGTGTGGAGTTTGCATGTTCTCCCCGTGAATGCGTGGGTTCCCTCCGGGTACTCCGGCTTCCTCCCACTTCCAAAGACATGCACCTGGGGATAGGTTGATTGGCAACACTAAATTGGCCCTAGTGTGTGAATGTGAGTGTGAATGTTGTCTGTCTATCTGTGTTGGCCCTGCGATGAGGTGGCGACTTGTCCAGGGTGTACCCCGCCTTTCGCCCGATTGAAGCTGAGATAGGCGCCAGCGCCCCCCGTGACCCCAGAAGGGAATAAGCGGTAGAAAATGGATGGATGGATGGACTATTTTTCCCCCATGAGCTGTGTACTAATATTGTATGTTTGGGTGGAATTACTACTTTGGAATTATTGTGAACCTCATTCAGAGATCCCATTTAGTTCCGTAAAACATTCTCATGTTGCACAATGAGATGTATCGGATTTTATGGGCAGGATAGCGGCTCAGCTGTTAGCGGACTTTTATTTACGTTTGATATTCAGTCATTGGTGGAGTTTAATATTCTTTTCTAATATTGTTTTTAACATGGCTGTGCGGCACTTTGGAAACATTACTGTTGTTTAAATGTGCTATATAAATAAAGTGGATTGGATTGATATTAAAAATGCATTTTAAAAAAATCCATTAGTCTTTCAGAATGATTGTCCACAATAGGCAGAGTTTCAAAAGAAAAAGTGCAGTTCCCCTTTTAAGAGGAACATTATCACCAGACCTATGTAAGCGTCAATATATACCTTGATGGTGCAGAAAAAAGACCATCTATTTTTTTAACCGATTTCTGAACCCTAAATGGGTGAATTTTGGTGAATTAAACGCCTTTCTTTTTACCGAGCTGGAGGGGATGACGTCAGAATGTGACGTCGCCGAGGTAACACCCGCCATTTTCATTTTCAACACATTGTAAACATTGGGTCTCAGCTCTGTTATTTTCAGTTTTTTTGACTATTTTTTGGAACCTTGGAGACATCATGTCTCGTCGGTGTGTTGTCGGAGGGTGTAACAACACTAACAGGGAGGGATTCAAGTTGCACCACTGGCCCGAAGATGCGAAAGTGTCTGCCGCCAGACCCCCATTGAATGTACCAGAGTGTCTCCACATTTGACCGGCGATGCTAAAGCAGACATGACAGAGATGTATGGATAACCTGCAGATGCATTTGCAACGATAGTCAACGAAATCACAAAGGTGAGTTTTGTTGATTTTGACTGCCAGCTTATCGATGCTAACATGCTACGCTAATCGATGCTAACATGCTATTTACCGGCGGTGCTAAAGCAGACATGGCACAGAGATGTATGGAAAACCTGCAGATGCATTTGCAACTATATTACGTTTCCTTCCACCCACATTTAATGCGAAAAAAACACTTACCAATCGACGGATTTAAGTTGCTCCAGTGTCAAAAGATGCGAAAGTCCTGATCGTTTGGTCCGCACATTTTACCGGCGATGCTAACGCAGCTATTCGGCAATGCTATGGCTATGAATAGCGTCAATAGCTTCAGTTTCTTCTTCAATACTTTCATACTCCAACCATCTGTTTCAATACATGCGTAATCTGTTGAATCGCTTAAGTCGCTGAAATCCGAGTTTGAATCCGAGCTAATGTCACTATATCTTGCTGTGGTATTCCCATTGTTTGTTTACATTGGCAGCACTGTGTGACGTCACAGGGAAATGGCCAGTGTCTTCACAGAGAGACGAAAATAAGGCACTTTAAAGCTTTATTTAGTGATATTCCGAAAATTTTGAAAACAAATTAAAAAAAATACAAGCCACTGGGAACTGATTTTTATTGTTTTTAACTCTTTTGAAATTGTGATAATGTTCCCCTTTAAGGCTGGATAATTACCATATTTCCTTAAATTGCCGCATGGCATATAGTATGCGCCTGCCTTTAATTACTGCCGGATCAAACTCGCTTCGCAAAATAATTAGCGCATGCTTAGTATTACCGCCTGGTCAAACTCGTGACACTTCCCCTGTCATCAGTTTCAAAATGGAGGAGGCTGTTTTCAATACCAGTAATTTGAAATCGCATAAAGGGAAGACGATTAAGAGCTATTCGGTAGGATTTAAGGTCCAAGCTTACATCACACTCAAATTGTTACTGCATGCCTTTGGTAAGTGCCGGAGTGAGAAGAGGTTTTAAAATAATTAGCGCATGCTTACTTTTACCGCATGCCTCTGGTAAGCGCAGGAGTGAGAAGAGGTTTTAAATTAATTAGCGCCACAGCGGCAAATCAAGGAAATACAGTAATCGATTTTCGATTTCGGGCTTCACGGTGGCAGAGGGGTTAGTGCGCCTGCCTCACAATACGAAGGTCCTGCAGTCCTGAGTTCAATCCCAGGCTCGGGATCTTTCTGTGTGGAGTTTGCATGTTCTCCCCGTGAATGCGTGGGTTCCCTCCGGGTACTCCGGCTTCCTCCCACTTCCAAAGACATGCACCTGGGGATAGGTTGATTGGCAACACTAAATTGGCCCTAGTGTGTGAATGTGAGTGTGAGTGTTGTCTGTCTATCTGTGTTGGCCCTGCGATGAGGTGGCGACTTGTCCAGGGTGTAACCCGCCTTCCACCCGATTGTAGCTGAGATAGGCGCCAGCGCCCCCCGCGACCCCAAAAGGGAATAAGCGGTAGAAAATGGATGGATGGATGGATTTTCGATTTCAATTATGGCTTAAAATTAGTATAAAATATTAAATAATTTTTAAAAAAAAAGCAACGTGCATGCAAATTCCGGAGCTTGTGAAACAGATGAGGAACAAGACCATGGTTGCTACAGCGCTAGTATGACTAATCTCAAACAAAAGAAATGTTTCTGCTCAATAATCACCTTCAAGCAATAATTACAGGTGGCGAGGTCTGCATATTTCGCAGCCTTGTTTGTTCAACTTGCTACCAGAACACGAAATATCAGCAGCACAATGACCAAACATGGCAGAAAACAGGTTGTAGGTTTCTTTTCCGTGCACCCGAACATGTCTCTAGATGGCCTAATTAATCCTGCGGCTTCAAAGCCCAGCGTGGAGATTAATGCGAGTCACTGAGCCCTGACCAACAGTCAGGCACTGGCTCACTTCCTGACCCAGCAGAGACAGGGGGGCTGCTTGTTGTCAAATAGCGAGGGCTCGCAAAAAACAGCCCGGAGGCTAAAGCGCATTGTCTTCATTTCCTCTGCTAAATCTCTCTCTCACTGGCAATATTTTCATAACCGTGCCACTTGGAAGTTCACGGCTAACGCTTGATTAAGGACTCCAGTCTAAACAGTTTGGGGTAAAACGGAGCGAGGGTATGTGTGGAAAATGAATTGGGAGGATAGCGAAGGAGACAAACTTGTAGGAAAGAAAAGATTAGAGATGTCCGATAACTGCTTTTTTGCTGATATCTGATATTCCGATATTGTCTAATTCTTAATTACCAATTCCGATATCAACCAATACCGATGTATACGGTCGTGGAATTAATGCATTATTATGCCTCATTTTGTTAGGATTGGCCCGCTGGATGCATTAAACAAGGTACCTACACTGTAAAAAAAAATCCTATTTTTATGGTTAATTTACTCTAAATTTCTAAAATAATTTAAAAACAATTTTAAATAGGTAATAAAACTGTGGAATTGAAGACAAACGCCTGTTATTTTAAGTAATATGCCAGTAATGACAAACTATGTATATTTCTATTTTTTTTAGAGAAAAATACCAAATTAATACATATCATTTTCTGTTTTCTCAAATAACTTTCAAATTCATGTAAAATTACAGTAATTAACTTTCATTTAATATGTAGCTTGATATATAAAAGTATATGTCCATACTAACAAACAGTTTTATATGTAATTTTAAGGAAAATCTTATTTTTTAAATATTTATGTGTATTTTTATATTCAAGTTGAAAAATATTTGTAGTCTGTTGTATAAAGGTTTATACTCATACTAACAATTTGACATTTTTCTCTTTAATGTGACATATTTGTGACTGCAAGACATACTTGATCACAGCAAACAGCCATACAGGTCACACTGAGGGTGGCCGTACAAACAAATTTAACACTGTTACAAATATGCGCCATATTGTGAACCCACATCAAAAAACAATGACAAACACATTTCGGGAGAACATCTTCACTGTAACACAACAAACACAAAAGAACAAATACCCGGAATGCCAAGCACCCCCGCAACCACCAAACCCCGCACACCTCAAACGACGCACGGAGGGGGGGCGGTGATGTGGAGTGGTGGCGGGGGTGTAGCACGGAAGAGTAGCGCTGCTTGGCATTCTGGGAATTTGTTCTTTTGTGTTTATTTTGTGTTACAGTGAAGATGTTCTCCCGAAATGTGTTTGTCATTCTTTTTTGATGTGGGTTCACAATATGGCGCATATTTCTAACAGTCTTAAATTTGTTTGTATGGCCACCCTCAGTTTGACCTGTATGGCTGTTGATCAAGTATGTCTTTCAGCCAGTATAGTATATCAAACGAAGCCTTGCACAATATGCGTCATAGTCGGCTCGCTGCTTGTCTGGTAAATGAGCTAATGCGATGAAAGGTTGTCGAGGGCGACAAGGGCAGTGCTGTCACGGTATTCCCTAAAAGTTCTTGTCCTGTCGATATCAGGACAACCCTTCGCGAGGGTCACAGGAAGTCTCTCGTGAAGATTGGCAAGTAAGTTGCCAGGTCGGTTTAGCCATTCAAAGACGGTGAATCCACTTTTCACGTAGTTTCTACATACAGTGGACCTCCGGTAAATTGAGTTTGAGACCCCTGATCCTAATAATTCCGAAAAAAAACTGTAAAATAATGGTATTTATCTGTGGAACTGCCAGCATTGTCACTTCATTAAAGTTGGTTGATCGTAAAAAATTGGAAAAAAACTGTAGAAAAAATGTATTTTTCTGCAGAACTGTTTGCATCTTCACTTTATTAAAGGTGGTTGATCTTAACAATTTGGTAAAAATCTATAAAATTACGATATTTTTGCGTAATAGGTTTAATGAAAATGTCTGTAAATATAATGTTTTTGATCATTATTTGGTTTACAGTGTTTTACTTTAATTGTATGGTTTTCGTTTGGCAGCCATAGCTGCCAGTAGATTACCGTTTTTTTACAGATTTTTTTTTTTTATACAGTGTATACAATGAATTGATTAACGTGGACCCCAATTTACAAACCCCGTTTCCATATGAGTTGGGAAATTGTGTTAGATGTAAATATAAACGGAATACAATGATTTGCAAATCCTTTTCAAGCCATATTCAGTTGAATATGCTACAAAGACAACATATTTGATGTTCAAACTGATAAACTTATTTTTTTTTGCAAATAATCATTAACTTTAGAATTTGATGCCAGCAACACATGACAAAGAAGTTGGGAAAGGTGGCAATAAATACTGATAAAGTTGAGGAATGCTCATCAAACACTTATTTGGAACATCCCACAGGTGTGCAGGCTAATTGGGAACAGGTGGGTGCCATGATTGGGTATAAAAACTGCTTCCCAAAAAATGCTCAGTCTTTCACAAGAAAGGATGGGGCGAGGTACACCCCTTTGTCCACAACTGTGTGAACAAATAGTCAAACAGTTTAAAAACAGTTTAAAGTGCAATTGTAAGAAATTTAGGGATTTCAACATCTACGGTCCATAATATCATCAAAAGGGTCAGAGAATCTGGAGAAATCACTCCATCTAAGCGGCATGGCCGTAAACCAAAATTGAATTACCGTGACCTTCCATCCTTCAGACGGCACTGTATCAAAAACCGACATCAATCTCTAAAGGATATCACCACATGGGCTCAGGAACACTTCAGAAAACCACTGTCACTAAATACAGTTTGTCGCTACATCTGTAAGTACAAGTTAAAGCTCTACTATGCAAAGCGAAAACCATTTATCAACAACATCCAGAAACACCGCAGGCTTCTCTGGGTCCGAGATCATTTAAGATGGACTGATGCAAAGTGGAAAAGTGTTCTGTGGTTGGACGAGTCCACATTTCAAATTGTTTTTGGAAATATTCCACAGTGTCATCCAGACCAAAGGGGAAGCGAACCATCCAGACTGTTATCGACGCAAAGTCTAAAAGCCAGCATCTGTGATGGTATGGGGGTGCATTAGTGACCAAGGCATGGGTAACTTACACATCTGTGAAGGCACCATTAATGCTGAATGGTCCATACAGGTTTTGGAGCAACATATGTTGTCATCCAAACAACGTTATCATGGACGCCCCTGCTTATTTCAGCAAAACAATGCCAAGCCACGTGTTACAACAGCGTGGCTTCATACTAAAAGAGTGCGGGTACTTTCCTGGCCTGCTTGCAGTCCAGACGTGCCTCTCATCGAAAATGTGTGGCGCATTATGAAGCGTAAAATACGACAGCAGAGACCCCGGACTGTTGAACGACTGAAGCTCTACATAAAACAAAAAGGGGAAAATTGGGACGGCGTGGCGCGGTTGGTAGAGTGGCTGTGCCAGCAACCTGAGGGTTCCTGGTTCGATCCCCACTTTCTACCAACCAAGTCACATCCATTGTGTCCTTGAGCAAGACACTTCACCCTTGCTCCTGATGGGTGGTGGTTAGGGCCTTGCATGGCAGCTTCCGCCATCAGTGTGTGAATGGGTGAATATGGAAATAGTGTCAAAGCGCTTTGAGTACCTTGATGGTAGAAAAGCGCTACACAAGTATAACCCATTTACCATTTAAAGAATTCAATTTTCCAAAGCTTCAACAATTAGTTTCCTCAGTTCCCAAACGTTTATTGAGTGTTGTTAAAAGAAAAGGTGATGTAACACAGTGGTGAACATGTCCTTTCCAAACTACTTTGGCACGTGTTGCAGCCATGAAATTCTAATTATTATTTGCAAAAAAAAAAAATAAAGTTTATGAGTTTGAACATCAAATGTCTTGGCTTTTTAGTGCATTCAATTGTTGTATTTGCTATTGTTGTCTCTCTGTCTAATCCCCCTCTTATCCCCACAATTTCCCCCTCTGTCTTCCTTTTTTTCTCTTTCTATCCCCTCCTGCTCTCGCCCGGCTGCACCAAATGATAATATAAATACATTTAATAAAGTCAAATTCAAATAAGGCAACAAGAGAAGTATCCTACACTTCTCTTTTGTAAAGTAAATCTAAACAGCCAATATGGGCATCTACATCAACTATACGATTTGCCTGAGAGGCTGGACAGGACAAAAATAAAAAAAGAAAAAAGAAAAGGTGATGTAACACAGTGGTGAACATGCCCTTTCCCAACTACTTTGGCACGTGTTGCAGCCATGAAATACCAATTATTCTCCCAAAAAAAATAAAGCTTATGAGTTTGAACATCAAATATCTTGTCTTTGTAGTGCATTCAATTGAATATGGGTTGAAAAGGTTTTACAAATCATTGTATTCTGTTTATATTTACATCTAACACAATTTCCCGATTCATATGGAAACGGGGTTTGTAAATAAAATAAAAAATACCTCCCTCTATCAAAATGTAACTTGCCTCAGTGCCCTAAAATATGAGTCCTCCTTTAAAGCAACACTTGCCTTGACCTTAAAAAGTAAAAATTCAAGCCCTGCAACAGCATCACACACTACACTGCAGCCAGAAAATGTCCCATTTATTTGCCTCGCGCTAGGAATCCAAACGAGACAATGTCCTATAGATCCACCGCTATGGGCGACAAATACGAGGACGCCCGGAAATCAAAAGAGCCAACGACATCAGAGAGGGTAGTTGAGTGTGTGGGCTGCTTACAAGGAAGCGGGTGATGAGTCATGGTACGACAGACAAGACGTTGGTTGGGTGTAGCTCATAGGGAAAGTCTGTGAAGATCCAAAATTTGATAGGAGAAAGATGGGGGACCTTGTATTCCAATCACAAAGGTCCTTTTGTGTCAAAGGGGGAGCATGAGGACAACATTCAAGTGTTTGTGGTTGGGAACAAGATGATAGAAATATGACTGAAACTGGGGAAGATTGCGCAGGAATGTGGGGGTTTCTATCACGGAACCCTCCGGGCACACTTGGCCACAGAGGTGACGTCGCCCGTTTTTGGTATCTTTTAACCCCCTCAGGACATGCAATTAAAAATGTTAATTTGCAGAGCTCTGAAATGTCAAAAAAATAAATAAAGACTTCACTGTAAAGTATCAGTTTCTTCAATTGGTTTGGATAAAAGAGTAACGTAATTTCTGGACTATAAGGCGCACTTAACTGAAAGCCACTACTACCGACCACGCAGTCTGATAGTTTATATATCAATGATGAAATATTTAAATTGCAACACATGCCGATGCGACCGGTCTAGTTTACTAAATTGAAATTTTAAATTTCCCGCGGAGTTTCTTGCTGAAAACGTCGCAGAACGATGACGCGTGACGTCACGGACTGTCAGGAAGTTTTAGCGCAGCACCACTTGCGGCTAAAAGTCGTCTCTTTTCATCGCGCAATTACACAGTATTCTGGACATCTGTATTGCTGAATCTTTTGCAATTTGTTCAATTAATAATGGAGAAGTCAAAGTAGAAAGATGGAGGTGGGAAGCTTTAGCCTTTAGCCACACAAACACACGGTGATTCCTTGTTTAAAATTCCCGGAGGTGATGCTTTACTATGGAACAGAGCGGTCAAGCGAACATGGTTCCCGACCACTTGTCAACCGGCAGGTTTCGGTGAGAAAATTGTGGTAAAAAGTCGCCTCTTACCGGAGATCTGTGGAGTTTGCGCCGTCCATGCAGCTGCCGTCGACTTCCCTCAGACACTGGCCTCAACACACCCGTGGACACATCCCTCCGACTATCAGGTACTATTTAATCTCACTAAAACACTAGCAACACAATAAAAAGATAAGGGATTTCCCAGAATTATCCTAGCAGTGAGTCCCACAGGTCAGGCATCTATTTGTGGTGGTGTGGTTGGGTGGTTTGGTTGGGGGGGTGGGGGTTGGGGGGGGGGGGCGGGTGGGGGGGGGGGATGACCAAGAAGAACGCGGAGTTGGAATATAACTACAACACTTTATGTACATATTTATATAATATGTAACAACAAGCTCCATTCACATATAGAGTCCCATTGCTTTTATGAGCGGTCAAGCGAGTCAAAAGCCGAAAAAAATTGATAAATATATATTTTTTAATTGTATTTATGGCGGCCGTAATTCTTTCGTGGCGGGCCGCCACAAATAAATGAATGTGTGGGAAACCCTGCCTAGCAAATGTGTCTAAAAACATCTGAATCCGTCCCAATGCAATCGCCTTTTTTTTTTTTTTTTCTAGTCCTTCGCTATCAATATCATCATCCACAAATCTTTTACCCTCGCTCAAATTAATGGGGAAATTGTCGTTTTCTCGGTCCGAATAGCTCTTTTTGTTGGAGACTCCCATTATAAACAATGTGAGGACGTGAGGAGCCCTCACCCTTGTGACGTCATCGTCTGCGACTTCCGGTACAGGCGAGGCTTTTTTATCAGCACCAAAAGTTGCAAACTTTATCGTCGATGTTCTCTACTAAATCCTTTCAGCAAAAATATGGCAATATCCCAAAATGATCAAGTATGACACATAGAATGGACCGGCTATCCCCGTTTAAATCAGAAAATCTCATTTCAGTAGGCCTTTAAAATCCTTTCAGTTTCTCAAAACACGACAGTGCGCCTTATAACCCGGAAATTACGTTACTCTTTTATCCAAACTGTCAAAACTTGGACTATGGTGCAGTTTACTGTGTGGATAGTTTTCCTAAGATGCAACAGAACTGGACCGGACATGGCGCTAAAGTAAATACCGTATTTTTTGGACTATAGGCCCAGTTTTTTTTCAGTTTCAGTTATACTCAGGAGCGACTTATGTGTGAAATTATTAACACATTATCGTAATATATCAAATAATAATATTTAGCTCATTCACGCAAGAGACTAGACGTATAAGATTTCATGGGATTTAGTGATTAGGAGTGACAGATTGTTTGGTAAAGGTATAGCATGTTCTATATGTTATAGTTATTTGAATGACTCTTACCATAATATGTTACGTTAACATAGCAGGCACCTTCTCAGTTGGTTATTTATGCCTCATATAACGTACACTTATTCAGCCTGTTACTCACTATTCTTTATTTATTTTAAATCTCCTTTCAAATGTCTATTCTTGGTGTTGGGTTTTATCAAATAAATTTCCCCCAAAATTGCGACTTATACTCCAGTGCGACTTATATATGTTTTTTTCCTTCTTTATTATGCATTTTCGGCGGGTGCGACTTATACTCCGGAGCGACTTATAATCTGAAAAATACAGTTTTGATTATTACTATAAAAGTGCAAACAAAAGGCGCACACAAGGCGGAGACACAAACATGGCTAAGGGAACAAAACTAACACTAAGATGTAAACTAAAGGCATGAAACAAAAGACACCAACTGTGGCATAAATAAACAAAAACTTACTTGTGGTGACGTGAGCAGGGCAGCATGGACTATGAAATTGCATGAAACAAGCAGCGTGAACTAATCATGAAACAGTCTCCACAAACAGTCTCTGTGATTACAAACCGGTGCGTGAGACCAACACGTGACACAGGTGAAACTAATCATTTGACATGGTGACCAAACAAGGGTGCGTAAAAACAGGAACTAATGGAGTCTTGAAGTAACAGAACACAACAAAACAAAACATGATCACAAGACATGACACAAACCAATTGAAGAAACTGATACTAATGTACGGAATAAGTTTGGTTTTGCTTACCGAGCTCGAAGCAATTTTATTTGGTACATAGTGTTATGATAAGTGTGACCAGTAGATGGCAGTCAAACAGAAAAGATATGTGTAGACTGCAATATGATGGCATGTATGACTCAAGTAAACACCAACGTTTTATATGTTCCATTGAAAATATAGAACACTACACACGGTGCTCAAAAATCCATCAAAATGTTTTAGTACCTCACTGCTTGATGGATTGATGGATCTCGTCTCGATTACTGTAACGTATTATTTTGGGGTCTCCCCATGTCTAGCATTAAAAGATTACAGTTGGTACATAATGCGGCTGCTAGACTTTTGACAAGAACAAGAAAGTTTGATCACATTACGCCTGTACTGGCTCACCTGCACTGGCTTCCTGTGCACTTAAGATGTGACTTTAAGGTTTTACTACTTACATATAAAATACTGCACGGTCTAGCTCCAGCCTATCTTGCCGATTGTATTGTACCATATGTCCCGGCAAGAAATCTGCGTTCAAAAGACTCCGGCTTATTAGTGATTCCTAGAGCCCAAAAAAAGTCTGCGGGCTATAGAGCGTTTTCCGTTCGGGCTCCAGTACTCTGGAATGCCCTCCCGGTAACAGTTCGAGGTGCTACCTCAGTAGAAGCATTTAAGTCTCACCTTAAAACTCATCTGTATACTCTAGCCTTTAAATAGACCTCCTTTTTAGACCAGTTGATCTGCCGCTTCTTTTCTTTTTCTCCTATGTCCCCCCCTCCCTTGTGGAGGGGGTCCGGTCCGATGACCATGGATGAAGTACTGGCTGTCCAATGTCGAGACCCAGGATGGACCGCTCGTCGGGACCCAGGATGGACTGCTCGCCTGTGTATCGGTTGGGGACATCTCTACGCTGCTGATCCGCCTCCGCTTGAGATGGTTTCCTGTGGACGGGACTCTCGCTGCTGTCTTGGATTCGCTTGAACTGAACTCTCGCGGCTGTGTTGGAGCCACTATGGATTGAACTTTCACAGTATCATGTTAGACCCACTCGACATCCATTGCTTTCGGTCCCCTAGAGGGGGGGGTTGCCCACATCTGAGGTCCTCTCCAAGGTTTCTCATAGTCAGCATTGTCACTGGCGTCCCACTGGATGTGAATTCTCCCTGCCCACTGGGTGTGAGTTTTCCTTGCCCTTTTGTGGGTTCTTCCGAGGATGTTGTAGTCGTAATGATTTGTGCAGTCCTTTGAGACATTTGTGATTTGGGGCTATATAAATAAACATTGATTGATTGATTGATTGTACTGTGCTTCAACATAGGAGTATTATTATGGTGTGTGTATAAGGTAAGAAATATTATCTGGTGTTTTGATTCGCAATATTATGCAAAAGCAACTTTTCTTACTTTCTGGTAGTTGCTGATCTGTATTTGGGATCTGCATGAATCCAGAAAAATTGCAACGCGTCCGCCTTTGTACTTCATTCCGACACCGTAGTCTATAACCTATTTCTCCATCTTCTTGTTATGGGACATTCATCCTCCGCTGATGCCATTTCTAATATAAAGTAGTCTATTTTTCGGATTATAAGTGGCTCCGGTTGAAAATGCATAATAAAGAAAGGAAAAAAAACATAAATCGCACTAGAGTATAAGTCGCATTTTTGGGGGAAATTTATTTGATAAAATCCAACACCAAGGATAGACATTTGAAAGTAGGGCTGGGCAGTATATCGATTTACTCGATATATCGTGGGTTTGTCTCTGTGCGATATAGAAAATGACTATATCGTGATATTGGAGTATACGTTCTCACACAGTTACTTTTAGCTGCGGGCATTACACTACAGGCTCTTCTCACTCTTTCCTGTCTCTCCTTCTCACAGCGCACTTACATACGTCACATACGCATACGCGCTCGCGGAGCAAAGAGGTAGCAGCATGGGTAACGTTAGCTGTGGTGCTAGCGGAGCCGTGCGAGTGGTAATACGAAAGAAAGAAGGTGCGAATCTGGAAACAAATGAAGGAAGAATTAATTCCCAGGAAAAACAGCAAGGGGTCCATCGTCTGGCGGTGGTTTGGCTTCAAGCGGGAATATGTCGAACAGACAAGTGTAATTTGTCAAGTGTGGGGCAAAAGTTAACGTGTAGCATCATTTGAAAAGTCACCTGCTAGAGAATGAAGAATGATTACTTCGCATGTCAACATCTCCATTCGGTGCCACACCATCAAAATGCCGAGCCGAACATTTCCAGATCAACATCGTATGAAAAAAATAGTCAACAACAAAAGGACATAATGTCCGCAAGAACCTACCACATAGCGAAGGTCAAACACTATTTGATTTCCTATAATGCAGCTCATTTTTATTTGACACTTATTGAAATACCTTGTGTGACATCATGCACAAAAGTGCACTTTATTTGTTTTCAACTATTGTAGTGGCATTCTGTGCAAAAAAATGCACTTTAATTTAGTGTAGTTTTGATATGTCATCTTAGTTACATCATGCACAAAAGTGCACTCATAGCTTGTTTTAAAATGTCTCTGACAATCTTGCACTTTCTGTTTTGGAAATGACATGAATGTTTGTGCCACTGTTAAATAACTGTTTAATAAATACACTTTTAGTTGGGATTTCCCTCTCTGCATGAAAGTTTAAAAGTAGCATATATTAATGCAGTATGAAGAAGAATGTTTTAATGTGGAAACTTAGAATCATCATATTGCTGTGATTATATGCATCAAGTGTTCATTCAAGGCTAAGGCAAAATATGGAGATATATATGGTGTATCGTGAAATGGCCTAAAAATATCGAGATATTAAAAAAAGGCCATATCGCATAGTCCTACTTATATCTATCAGTAAACTCGCCATGGAAGCGCTAGAACATACCGATGTAGTGACTTTACAGTATTCATTATTGACGGGGAGAAGACGCTGTCGAAGGTGAGCCACGTAAATAAGTCCGCACACAGAGACTGTCAGAAAGCGGCTTGAAGATGATCTGTAAAACCTCATCTATGCAACATTTTGACCAAAGAACCCCCATTACATGTTATGTAGACCACAAGGAATTATTTTACATTTAGAATAAAACAACAACATGACTCCTTTAATGCTTCCTATAATCCTTTGCACCTTTTGCATTAAAAACAAAAAAACCTCACTAGACCCGCTCGTCGGCAGTGCGCTCTATGGTCCGGAAAAAATACAGTGCTGGAATGAAAAAAGGCAAGCATTCTCACTTTGGATAGATGGTGGTCATCTTTGCTGCTGCATATCCTGGCTTGCATGTTCCTTCACTGAGATTGCCGTACTTGTATGCCAGCTCTGGTGGCCTGCACATAAAACAAGCAGAAGCACAGATTAATCAAACACACAGTGATCATCAGTTATCAACAACACTCAATACCAAGCTTGTCAAACAATCGCTAAACTCGATATATCGCGGGTT